>NW_009259309.1:189018-189860 GCF_000687185.1 Egretta garzetta | reverse complement strand
CGCTCAGCAGGGCGGCTCTCCATCCTTCCTCCCCCCAGCCTGTATGGATACTAGGAGTTAGCCTGACCCAGGGGCAGGACCTTGCACTTGGCCTTGGTCTAGCCAGTTCCGGGGAGCCGAGATCGAAACTCCTTGCCCTCCCAAAGCGAGCACTGAGGGAGAATCTGTTCCTTTAATCCCATTCCCCAGACACAGACCCTGGGCTCTTCTCTTAACTCACGGCTCTGAAACTCTCCTGTTCCCCCCCTTGCAGGGATTTGGCTCCTCTGCCCTGCAGCAATTCCTCTTCTCCCTTTTAAACAGCAGAGTTGGGTCACTTTTTTACCCTCGTTCTTCAAAGCTGTTCCACCGGTCCTCCTGCCCGGGAGGTGAATGGGAACAAATGGGCTTTGTGTGGTTTCTAGATGGCTGGCAAAGCCCCATGCAATAAATATTATTTGGTGAAAGGGAAAAGGACTCTAGAGGAAAAAAAAAAAAGGGGCAAATAAATATTTTCTCCCTCTTCTGTTACACCTTTGTTTTGCTTCTTGATGTGTTGGTTAGCACAAAGCCTGGTGCTTGCTTACTGCTTGCCTTGCCAAGGGGATGTGAACCATTTTCCTCTTCCCTTGAATTTTTTATTTGCTTATTCTTTTAATATCCTTGGGTGAGGGAAAGGTGAACGATCCTCTCTCGAGATGCTCGGGAGGGGAAGCTGACCAAGCGCATGTGAACAGAGCTTTTCTCTCGGGTTCGCTGTCCACCTTGATTTACGATGCCGGAGCTGGGTGCTGTAATTAGGATGCATCGATTGAGGCTCAGTGGGTGCAGAGAATGTAGGCCTTGGGAGGAAGAAGTTTCAG
>NW_009259309.1:163934-189002 GCF_000687185.1 Egretta garzetta | reverse complement strand
TGCTCCCTGTGCTATTCCAGCCACATTTTCTGGATTTTTTTTCATGGGCACAAAGGACTGGAAAATAATTGTAATAATTGTAAGCCTTTCATCTGTTCGCCGCCTCTCTCCTTGCCTATGCAAAGGCTGGCTGCTCCGTACGTGCTCGCTCGCTGCGGAGAGGTTTGCTTGTTTGGGTGTTGTGATTTAGTCCCAGTTGGCAACCAAGCACCAGGCAGGCGCTGGCTCACCCTCCCCTCCCGGTGGGATGGGGGAGAGAGTCTGAAGAGCGTAAGAAAACTCGTGGGTTGAGATAAGAACAGCTTAATAATTGAAATATAATAATAATAAATTGTAATGAGAAGGAACAAGGGAGAAGGTGAGAAACAAAACCCAGCAAAAGCAAGTGATTGAACCTCTCATCACCTGTGGACCAATGCCCAGCCCGTCCCCAAGCAGCAAGCGCTGCCTCCCAGCCAACTCCCCCCAGTTGGGGGGGTATTCCATACCATACTGGGTATGGTATGGAATCCCCCTTTGGCCAGCTGGGGTCAGCCATGCCCTCTCCCAGCTTCTCGTGCACAAGGCAGGGCATGGAAATCCAAAGAGCCCTTGCCTAGCGTAAGCCCTGCTTAGCAACAACAAAACCACCAGTGTGTTACCAACGTTATTCTCATCCGAAATCCAAAACACAGCGCTATGCCAGCTGCTAGGAAGAGAATTAACTCCATCCCAGCCGACACCGGGACATTGGGTTGGCGGTTTTTTTCAGTGCTTGGCACAAGACGGTCTGTGAGTAAGGTTTTACGGGTTTCCATGATAAATATAATAAATAATAGTGCTGCTAATGCTCATGTGACCCTGGGAAGCGGGGCATGAAACCCCCTTTCTGCCATGAGCTGAGCAGCGCTAGCACGAGTGCTGGCAGCAGCGCCGCTGCGACGTAGGTAATTCTGTGGGAGAAATGTCGTGCTGGGACCTCCACTCTCATTTGTATTCTCCTCCATTCGCCTGCGTTTTTCCTTTCCCTTTTTCTTGTTTGCTCCGTGTCCCCTGCCAGCAGAGCAGCAAAATAAATCAGGTAGGGTCTCGGTGGCTTCCCCCCTCTCCTTTAGCAAGCAGAAGCGATGGCAGCTCTGCTCAAAGGCAGCAGGAGCAGGTGGGATTTGGGGTGTCGCGTGTTACACCTCCCCCTTAAAAATTAGCGGCCCTTGAAATGTTCAGCAACAAGTTGGCAACAACCTCCTGGGCAAACCCCCGAGATCTTTTCAGTATTGTGCCAGAGACTTTTGTCCCTTGAGCCACGGCAAGAACCTAGGGCTGTTGGAGGCAACAACCTGAGGTGCCCTCCTGGGTTGGGCGCGACTTGTCCCCATTGCATGTGTCACACCTCGCCTGCGCTTTCCCGCTCCGCTCTCCTACAGGGCTGGATGAAATGGCTCACAGAGCTTAATTGTTCTTCCACAGCGCTAAGTAATTTACACCCCAGGGCTTAATTGTTCCTTTGCGCTGATTCCCCGGTTGCACTCCAGGGCTTCCTGCGGATTTTGTGGGCACGGCTCGCGGAAACAGAGGAACGGGGACAAATCGGGCAGGAGGGAGTGACGTGCCCATGGCTGGCTTCCCCAATCTCCCTTCCCACTTTCCAAGCCCTCCTCTCTCCAGGCACGCATGTTGAGACAGTTCGCAATGATCTTGGTGAGAAGCTGGCAGGGCAGAAGCTTAAATCTCAATTACCTTCCTTCTCGTCCGTTTGCACAGGATCTTTATCTCCCTGCGTGTAACTCTCTGTATTTAATTATATGCAATGATAATCCTTCACACACTAAGAGCATTATGAAGCAATTCCTAAGATAAGTAGTTTTCTGGATGCCCAATTATGATTAGATATTGGCAATCAAGCTGTCTTCCACTCTCCCTCCTGGGGCAAGCCTGCCAAAACCAGTCTTGTTTGGGTAGGTGAGACATGAGACCCGTGTGGGAAGCTGCCTTGCAAGGAGAAATTTAGACAGGAGACTGTTCATGGGTAAAAGGTATATGTGGCCATGCAGGTCTTCATGGGGTGGGTTCAGATGTTGACTTGGGGGTTGCTTTGCCGTCCCAGCAGGCTGGCCACATGCAGCGGATGTCCTCCACCAGCGTGTTACACGTCCTCATCCATTGTTTGAGTCGTGGAGGCCATGAAGGTGTTGCAGCTCTTAGGTTTTGCAGTTCCCTTTTCAATCTTTGCCACAGCAGCCAGCATGAGGGAGAAAGATGAGGAACTCCTGGAGAGAGTCCAGAGGAGAGCAACAAGGATGATGGGGGGACTGGAGCATCTCCCCTAGGAGGAAAGGCTGAGGGAGATGGGCTTGTTCAGCCTGGAGAAGAGAAGGCTGAGAGGGGATCTCATCAACAACTTGTTGACTGTGAGGGTGCCCGAGCCCTGGCCCAGGCTGCCCAGGGGGGCTGCGGAGTCTCCTTCTCTGGAGATCTTCAACCCCTGCCTGGACAAAGTCCTGTGTAACATGCTCTAGGAGAACCTGCTTGAGCAGGGGGGTGGGTCTAGATGATCTCCCAAGGTCCCTTCCAACCCTTGGCATTCTGTGATTTTGTGATCTCTTTTTGCAGCCATCCCCCAGCAGGTTGCAGCCTTGGGTTTGTTTGAGCTTCAAGGTCTGAATCTGAGAATGAGTGGAAATTAGTTTCTTCTATTTCTTTGCATAGTTCAAGTTCCCTGGTCCTCTGACCATTTCTACCAAGCTCCTCTGCTCCCTCCCCAGTATGTCTGCCCACTTCCCACTTTACCAGTGCTGGGAAGATGAACTGAAGGCTTTGCAACTTGGTGAAGGCTCTAGCAGCCCATCACGCTTGAGTTTAGCTAGCTGGGCTTCTCCTTGCCTTCCTGCTCCATCCCTCCCAAATATCAGCACGCTTTGCAGAGCAGGGATGAGGGTCAGTAGAGTGCGAGCAGGCTGGCACGTGGAGCTCCCCAATATCCAAGCAAGGGGACGTGCTCAGGCTCCAAGGTCAGCGGCATCTCTTGCAGCAGAGTTATCCTTTTCTGCCCACTCATGCTACAGCATTTCTGGTGCCACCTCAGGTTGTTTCCTTGCGGTCTCCTCATCCGAGCGATCCTGTGCCCTGCACACGAGGCTCGCTGCGCTGGCAGCCCACGGGGACACGGCCGCACAGCGTATCATCACTGTGCTACAATGGGCAAGGGATTATGGGGATTCCTCCTAATTCTGTACAGGAAAATGCTGTTTGCACGTGTAATTGAGAGGATGGCTTTTGACTTGGATGACTCTAAGCTCATGTTGTAGATGGATTGTGTTTCACCTCTTTCAAAGCATTTAAGAGCTTACCAGAAAAACAAGTGTCATTGCTCAATCTGCAAAGTGTCTGTAATGCAACTTGCTGTCTCAGTTTCTTCCCTCCGAGATACAGCAGAAACAGATTTATTTTGCTTTTCAGGCTCCCCCAAGGTTACAGTTGTCCCCTCCTTCGGTGTCGATACATATTTGTGTACGTGTGTAAAGTTACGCCCGTGCCAGTGACTTGCCCATGTACTTGCTAAGGGTGCTTTCATCCCCTCAGTAAGTATTCCTGGTGAAAAAAGTATTTAGTTATTGTTATTCATAGGAAATCTTTAATCTTAACTTTGTGATATATGTGCTCGTATGAAGGACAGATTCTTTGGTGGCGTAAAGGACTCAATCTGTAGAGCATATTTTTTTCCCCCACCTCGATATTCAGTCATGATCAGCTGAATCCTGATTATTTGCACTTTAACATGCAAATGAGTGGGAGCAGCTTAGATAACCCCCAACCTATAGAGCCTTCTGCCCTTATATTTAAGAATCGACAGACCTCACGTCTGATTGTGAGGCTGCCAAAACTACAGCGACCGACGTAAAAGACTTGAAACATTTGCAGCTTGCGAGCATTAAACAGGGATTCAGGGACAGGAGGGCCAAACCCTTAAAACTTGATGCCGAATTCACTGCTTGAAGACCATTTGCAAAATTTGGAGGTGAAGACATCTCTAGCAAAGAGCGGTAATGCCTGAGCACTCCCCGGTAAGGCATTTTTTGCTCTCCTAAGCACAAGTGAAAGAGCCTTGGTCTGGCAGCATATTGATCCCGCAGTCAAGGCCAGATCCTGCCACGCATCCGAGCTGGCAGCTCTCCCCCCTTGCACATGCTGCGTCTCCATCCAGGGCGAGCTTTGCACGCCCAGCGCTGCGATGTGCAAGCTCTGTGCCCCAGCACCGCCCTCCCTGCTCCGTGCCCTCGCTGAGCTCAGTCATTACCTCCCTTAATGAAAGAGCAGTTTGCTGGCATGCAAATCCTCAGGTTAAGCACCCCGCTTCCCTTCAGGAGGAATAACAATTGTGAAACAGCACGGAAGGCAAGCAGAGAGCAAGCAAAGAGCTTCGCTAATGCTCCCCGGTGTGCCAACAATAATACATTTTCTCCAGTAATACCTCGCATTTTGCTAGCACATTTCGTCGTGCCTCTCGCGGCGTTCGGCAAGCGTTAATTAATTACAGCCTCATTACACCTCTGTTAGATCCATTTATTTATTTATGAAGAACTTTCCATCCCCAAGCACTCTGGAATCTGTTAATCACCTAAAGGCAAACCAGCGTGCCCAGAGAGACGAGCGCGGCTGCGAAGGTGCTGGGGATAAAATACAAAGAGGTTCTTGTGAGCGAGGCTCTGCATTGCCATTTCAATCAGGGCTGGATTCCCACTTCTGCCACGCGGTTCTGCAAACCAGGCTGCTTGAATCGGGCCGCGGTGTAAGCGGGCATGGTTTTTCGGAGCTAGGGGTAGAGGGTGATGATGCTCTGTCCCATCCACTGTCCGAGGAGCTGTGGCGTGCTCTCCTAATCTGCCCTGGCGCAAATTAAAACAGATTAATTTAAACCACAGCCGGGCATCTGCCTCTGGTTTAACCCTGGCGTGATGGCTGGTGTAAACCCATCTTTTTTCTCCCTCCATCCCTCGCTTTCCTGTCTGCACCGCAAGATCTTGGGGAGAGAAAGAGGCCATTTCTTATTCTGCCCTTGCACAACATGGAAAATAAGTTTGGTTTTGTTTCTCTGAGGTGCTGTTTGCAGCTTTAATCCACCAGCTCCGAGCACTGGAGGTGGGGAATACCAGAGGGAGAATTTTTGGCTGATGGCGAGCGACAAGCCGGGCAGAAATAACAGCAGGATCTCTGGGTTGACTTGATGCCATCTCCTCGCCACGGGAGTTTTGATACCCAGGTCAGCAGGCAGGAGCAGGGTTTGGTGAGCTGCACGGTGTAGCTGCAACTCCAGCTACAAAATACCCCCTGACCGCTAGTCTGGGCATTACTCCTGACTTTGGGGACATGTTTAGCAGCCACAGTAATCAGGATTTGCTGGGAGGTAGCCGAGCTGGTATTGCCCCAAGATCTCTGCTGCCCACTGCCCGAGAGATCGGAACATGAGCTGGCCAAATTTCTCTGCTCCAGGCTCTAAATAAGTCCCTGGAGGGAAGAACGAGCGGGGAGATGCTGGGATAAAGCCAGCTTCACACCTGGAAGCGGGTTCCCAGCCGGGGCAGGGTGGTACCGAGGGCTGCCCCGAGGCCTTGGCAGCGCTGGGGGTCTGGCCGTGCCCGCCAGCCGCTCTCACCGCCGGCCGTGGTTCTCCTCCAGCGCTAACAGGTCTCCGCTCGGCTGAACGAAAACACGCTAAGAGGCACCACACAGGAGCAATTAGCTCCCCTGAAACTTTCCACCATTAGGAACAATGGCTGGCTTAGTTCTCATCTGATTGAATTAATGATATTCTAACAAGTGACGGTTTTTTCCTTTTAAATTCTCTCATTTGGAAGGAATTGCTTGTCGTAAATTACACATATAAAGATGTCAACCCTGTGTCAACATTTCACTCTGCCTGCAAGTTGCAGGCAAGTTGGGACAGCAGAGCTCACGGAGAAGGCTGACTCTTCTCCTTCGCTGTCTTTCCCATTTTGATGGAACAATAAGAAGGTGAGGCTGGCACTTGTCAGTTATTTCTGAGTCACATTTCATTAGGCCTTTTTCAAACACTCCGGAGAACAATGTCGGAGGCAAGCGATCCAAACAACTCATGTTCCCGCTTGTGCACTTGTGGGTTAGGGCAGCAGCTGCCGTGGAATTACACTGGGAGGCTCAGCAGGTGTCTGATGGTCCTGGACCAGATCCGGATGATGTCAGGCACTGCTCATCCTGCCAGGCTCCTCTTCTTCCCCCCCCCAACCCCAGCGGGGGTCATCATTTTGAAAGCCTGAAGAGGTTTTGGGGTTTTTTTTTAAGAGTTCTCCAAGAAGGGATGGGGCTTCCAGAAGTGTCCAAAGCAAGTTGGGTGCAGCTGGGTAGAATCGCTGGGGATCTCCTTGAGTAAACCCCAAAAGAAAGAGGACTTAAGGGGTTTTGCTGAGCAACATTGTGCAAGTCTGCAGTGAAATTAATGGGAATTAGGGACCTAAGGACCTCTGAGAGCCTCTGCCGGCATCTTTCTTCATCACAAGGTAAGTCAGTCCCTTTGGAAAGCTGGAAAGAAAGAATTCCTTTCCCCAAAGATTGTGCTCAGAAGCACCGTAGGTCTGGCAAAGCATATCCAAAGATGTGGCTGGACTGTAAAGTTCCCTGGTCAAAACTGAGCATTTTTGGCCCTTTACTCAGGTCAAATTACCAGGGAGCTGCTGAGCCCTCAACGTGGCTCTGCCATCGCAAGGATGCCCAGTGCCTGACCCCCAGCGGTCACGAGATTGCTGATGATGCCCCATGAAATCCATCCCACGGGACTGAACAGACGTGTTTCTGGAACGAACGTCTTGGATTTCACTCGGGTTGAACTTAAAATGAACAACTGTGTCACCAGGGATGGTAGTCCTCCATTTCTGCTGCCCGTCTGCTCCATGCCTACAGCAGCAGGCGGCGCTTTAGGAGGAGCCAGGCTTCACGTTAAATCCAAAGTGCCAGGTATGTGTGTGTGGGGCTATCTCGTATAATTCCTGCCTACACCATGCCTACGCTGGGCGGTCTTATCAGCCTGCCACTTTCCTAAGCAATAGGGCTCGCCCAGTTGTAATAACAAAAGTAAATAAATACATTTTAATGATCCGCTGCTGGTAATTAATGCCGCTGAAAAACAGATGTCTCCCTGAAGAGCTCATAAGGCAGCCGATTGCATAAGCTGGCCCATTATGTGGATATGAGTTGATTATTAAAAGAAAACATTTAGCAAAGGCAGAACAGGATATTCATCTGCTATTACATAATGGTAATAAGCAATTGAATTTAAGCAGCGCTGTAGTCTTCCAGCCCTTACCAAATGCCGAGTGAAGTGTATTTATGGCCTCCAATGTGAAATAGTTCTCCTTGTTTTTCCAAGATGAGGAGAGATCTTTCAGGAGATAACAAATAAAATAGGCTCTAGTTGCTTTAACATGAAGCAAGATGAGTCCTCCGGATTAGTTTGGATTAGTCTGTTGCTAGTGGCACGGAGGTTTGGCGCTGGGCCATTTATTCACCTAGAATACGTACAGCTAATTGGAAAAGCACCTGCGATGAGATGTAGCTCACCACCTGCACTTTGCTGAAATAAAATAAGCCTACATAATTGACTACATTACCTATTAATGTTATGAAATCACCCCCAGGCATTTTTATTATTATTATTATTATTATCATCTTCTCCCGCCCTCCCCCTTCCCCAAGCTTTTATGAATCAAACTTTTGTCTCTCACTTTTTCCTTGGAAGCCCCAGGATTATACCACCGTATAAAGATCAGGGCTGCTCTGACTGACTTGCTCCTCCCTGCAGGGGAAACCTAGGAAATGAATCCTTCTTGCTGGGCAGAAGAAACAGTTTGACATTTACCTGCTTGTTCTCATGGGACACAGCCTTCCTGGTGTCTCCCCTTTTCCCCCAAAAAGTCCAATGGAAGTCTTTTGACTGCCCTACATGGCTGTTGGGATAACCCAGAACAGCCTCATGATGATAAAAAAACCCTTCTTGTTGGCTTTTTTGTTGGCCATGGCAAACTGCGTGGGGTGGACTTTGCCCAGACCTCATTAGCAGGAGACATTTGGAGCTTGGTGTGGTCAGCTGGTTTGGAGATGGGTGGGCTCCCTGCCTGGTAGTGACCACATTTGGAAATACATTGGTTGCTTCGTCCCTTGCTGGAAGATGTTGTGGTTATGAATTGCAAAGAGTAGGTGCAACAGTTGATGACAGGCAGGTGGCCTCAGGGACTTGCACGCTCAGGACAGCCCCGCTCCTGGCAATGGCCAAGGCTTGCTGGCATCAAAAAAACCTCAGACAAAAACCTCTGTTGCTGCATAATTGCTAGGGAAATGAAGGCACAGATAGGAAGGGTCGTGGAGAAGAGCCATAGGAAATTCCTCACGTTTTACCTTCCCCCCCTCCACCCCTCCTGGCAACTTTGCCACAAACTTGAACTGACCTCTAATCAAACCATCTCCGTGTGGCTCTGAAAAAACAGATTAAGAGTTTCAGGGCATTTCCTTGGTTCCTGCACGTTCTGATTGGAGTGAAAAGAAACCCTAAGCTCCTGTGGTCAGGGACACCCTGCCAAAACGTTGGCCTGATTTCCAAAGTGAGTGGCAGAATGGGGAACGAAATTCAGGAGCCAAGTTTGTTCCCAAGTTAGCCGAAGTGTTTAGCTTTGCTCCAATTGCCAAACCTTCATCCTCAGCATCAACAACCGGAGACGCTGTGGGCTTCAGCTTGAACAAGCAAACCCAGTTGTTCTTTGCCACTTCAAATCACGAGGGGAAAGTGCATAATTATTGTGCCTGGTTTATAATTACTGCTGTTCTGTATCGATAATTACTGACATGACTGCACGAATGATTGCATCACTTTTGGCTTAAACGACCCTGCTAAAACTACCAATGTGCCAAAAATAATCAGGGTCAATGGGAGGATCAGTTAAGCCCTTTTAGGCAGGAAAAGAGCAGTAGGCAGAGAAACCTCCTGCCCGTGGCAGGGGCTGCGCGGGCAGGGCTGAGGATGGTGAGGTTGGCAACTGGACGCAGAGGTTGGGATTTTGGGTTGAAAACATAGCAAACAGGTCCCAGCAGAGACCTGAGCTCCTTCGAGCACTGAGCTTGCTGAAGTGGCCCCATTGAGTGCCCGGACAAGGAAATCTGAAATTTTTCTTCTCTTACATTAGAAAGAAACAGGTTTCTGCAACTGAATTATTTATCTATAAACAGGCCAGCCCTGGACATTGAGCTTCGTTGGTGTACTATTCTCCCATGGGATGTGACCATGCAAAGTCCCACCCATTGACTCGCTGTTTGGGCCAAATAGCCTCAGCCTGGCTATTGGAGGCTGCATACGCAACACGCTGGGGCTCAGCAAACATTCGAGATCAGGCTGCGCTCCAAAAACCTCCTAATCCAAGGAGGGACTTGCAGCAAGAAATAATGAAGCCTGGCCCGAGGGCTGGGGGTAAAAGCCAGAGCTGTGCCGGCCGTGCGAAGCCGGAGGGTGTTGGGACTCGGGAATCTAGTTGAGCGGTGGATGGAGCCAGCTGTGAAATACCATTGCCAATCAATCTCCCTGGCTGCACATGTTGCAAGACATCCCTTTTCACTTCCCAGAAGTTCGGTAGCTGCTTAGACCCCAAGGGTTAAGTTCAGGCCCGGCTTTAAGGGACGCAGCTGCTATTTCTCATTGGGGCATCATTTCCATCCCTTTCCTGCTCGGGGAGCAGCTCCAGTGGGGAAGAGCCTCTGAATCCACCAGCCACCTGGATAAAAGAAATCTTGCCACATCGCCTGAGAGGCCCTAATGGGTGAGGGCCCCTCCACAGATGAAACGTGCTTGGGTGCGCTCGCTGGAGGCCTGTATGGGCTTGCTGTTCGCCTCTGTCTTGTTCCCAATTGCTGCCGCAACGGCCCCGGCTTGGCTCTGCTGCTCTGTCTTCTCCAGACGGGGCCGTTGATGGGGAATGCTCCACCAGTGATGGAGCTTGAAGGTGCCCTTGTCCTTGGGCATGCATGCAAACTCCAGCCCGGAGCTGCATTAAAACATATTCTGCTTCTCCTCATGTCCTTCTGAGTTTGCGTTTTGAGGATTGTACCTAGATACACCAGGCAAGGACAACAGGATCCCAAAGGACCTGCCTTGCACAGCTAATCCTATCCCAGATACTTAGGCACGACTCATCCAGCGACCCAGGACCTTATTGCCAGAGGAACGGGAGGCAAGGGCTGTAAGCTCAGGACCCACTGCTCCTGCATCAAAAGCCTTGGCATCCTCCACAAGTCCAGCTAAAGACTTGTTCGCTTACAGCACTCAGTTTCCAGCCTCTCTGCTTGTTCAGAATTGTTTACCATTTTTTTTTTCTGATTTTCAGGCAAAACAGGAAACAGTTGTTTCATCTGGGCGCCCTTCTTTTGAATGCCAGTGAAGTGTGTGTGTCCATGGATGCGTGTGAGGGGAATGAGGTGCATCTCTCAAGAACGTTGAGGCCAAATACAAGATTCCCACAATCAAAGCCCCTGAAAAATGCAAGTTCTTGCCGGGCGATGAGAAGACCTTGTAGACCTTGTGCGTGCGCCAGAGCAGAGTTACCCCAGGACAAGGTCATCAGGACAGGTCTGTATAAGACACCAGTGGTATCTCAAGGTACATCCACGCAGGTAAACAGAGGTGAACAGGTTTTTGCAGCATTGAGTTACCGGGGTTAACAGCCTTGAGTTACCACATTACCACGAGGAAGATGGCTTCAGCAAAGGTACTTAATCCTGCAATTGCCCTGGGCTGGAGGTGCACGCAGCCGGTGTCTGCATTGCTGCTGACCGGTGGTAGCTCATAAGCTGCCGTAGCTCAATGGCTCTTGAGCTCTTCCCCATCGCTGATGCCGGAGCTCACCTGCATCTCAGGGCAGATCCACAGGTAAAACAATCTCACTTTACCCAGACACACAGAAGCACAGCAATTCACACCAGGGAGACCTGAGCCAGGCCTCTGTGCACCATGGGCTAAATATTCAATAACTCAAACCCCTGACATTACTGGGATAGTTTTTTCTTCCTGAGGCTCGTAAGTATTTTTGCTCTTATTATTTTAATTGACCTCTGAGAAAGAGCCGTGTCAAAACAGGAGCTCAGATTACTAAAGTTATTATCCTGGTGTGTGCAATGAGTGATTATTTTATATATACAGATATAGCCATGTATAAACTCTTTTTTCTGCAAAGGCAGCAGTTCAATAAATAATTAATGTTTCCTAATCCTATAGCTATTTCTCCTGCTGTAAAAAATTAATTGGTTTTCCATCATCTATTTCCCTCTGACCTGGAGGTATCTGGCACGGCGTTTGTGCCCCTGCTTAAACACGCTCCTCGTAATCTTTGTCATGCCCATGGTACAGAATCTGGGGAATAAACAAACTAATCAGAGATATTAGAGGCACCTCCAGGAAGATTTAGTCATCGTAACACTTTGCGCTTATGCAGCATCCATCCGTCTGGGAATAATTAAGCTCTCAACCCCTGATGAGGTAAATGCTGTGCTCGTTGGTGCGTAGACTGGCAAACAGAGTCACAGAGAGGTTACATGGTTTGCCCCAGACCACACAGTAAGCCAAAAAAGGGAAGATTTCCCCATTTTCTGCACCCCTGAGAGGCTGCATTGCCTCTGAGTTGTGCTAAAAATTCAGCAATGAAGGCGAAAGGCGCTTTAGTTTGTCCACCAAGGAAGCGCCAGGTGAGTATTAAACAGAAAAATCTTGGAAATGCTACACGCAGGCTCAGGCGAAAGGCAAAGTGGTTCTTAGATCAAAAATGCTTTCAGGCCACCAACTTACAAAAGGCAGCTGAATTGGTGGGGGGGGTAAGGTGAAATAACTGGGAGGCCCCAGAGGAGCCTGCAACAAATTAAGGACTTGCTTCTGCTCTGTTGGCTGGTCGTGCACCCATGACCCAACCCAACCAGTGAGGACACACCTAGAGACACGGGGCTCAGCTGGGAACACAGGACCAGACCCCCCCTCCCAGGGGGACCAGGGACAGCCTGCTCTTGACACATAACCTAATCCCCCTCACAAGCCCCAGCTTGAACCTGGGGCCTGTTTGTGCTTCACATTTGCAGCCCATTGCTGCTTAATTCTCCCACTCTCAGCCCTGGTCCCATATCACAGCAACCCTCTGCATGCCCTGCTGTAACCAGATCCACCACCAGCAAGGAACACTGGCAGGAAGCACATTTAAGATAAATTTTTAGGGAAAAAGTTATTTTACAGGAGGAGAGAGGACTTGCTCTTGTTGCCTGTCAACTTTTCATCTTCCAGGGTTACCCTGGTCCCAGCCTGCTCCCCAAAGCACCTCTGGTCCCTGCTCTCCTTTTGTAAATGCTATCATCCTTTTGATCTTCTGTGTCCTCCAACCCTCACCCTTTCAGCCCCAGACTTTGCAGGTTGGTGGGAGAAATGGGAAGCCTTTAAAGCTTCTCAGCAGTATCTCTGACAACCCTCAAGGGTTTGCTGCAGGGTGACTTTGAGATACCATGTTTTCTCCCAGCTTATTTTTCCTCAGCTGTGTGCAGATGCTGAGCATCCCGTTCACCAGGAGAGCACACGACGTTCATAAATCACCCTCGAGTGCTCCTGCCTCTCTCACAACACCGATGCTTTCCCTGAAGCGTCTGCTTTCTCCTTGAGCGCATGGTTGAGGAGCTTGCTGTAGCAAGGAGCTACTGCCCCCATTTAATGGGGAAAAATGTGGAACTGCAGAGAGAAACTGTAATAGCTGGTAAGCTGGAAAATATGAATTTTGCACCTAATAGTTCATGCCCTTGCTGCTTTCCATGACCGCAGAGAGTTAGGCTTTTGGGGTCTGGTGTCTCTTATGGTCTTAGCCATTGGTGGTGGCTGAAATGCCCATTGCTGCTGTTGCTTCACCCGTGTTGTGGAGCTGAAAAGTAGCATGAAACCCGCTATTTCCAGCTCCTGTGGTCTTGCATTAACTGGTGCTGTTGCTCCCATTTCGTGTGGGAGGCCGGAGGGGCGAGCTTGCTGCCCTGGGCTGAGGGCAGCAGCTTGCTTTGCTTTGCTGGGGGCGGGAATTCGATGGTTGGTTGTGCACAGACTGTGCCCGAAAGAGTTAACTGATGGGGAAACGAGAG
This sequence comes from Egretta garzetta, assembly GCF_000687185.1. Classification (NCBI taxonomy): domain Eukaryota; kingdom Metazoa; phylum Chordata; class Aves; order Pelecaniformes; family Ardeidae; genus Egretta; species Egretta garzetta. The sequence continues at coordinate 175,859 of NW_009259309.1, read as the reverse complement.
CCAGTTCAGCCTAGGGGAGCTAGCAAGTACAAGCATTTTCCTAATATGAAGCTTTGTTTAATTACATCTGATGAAGGCTTCAGTGGGAGCCATCACTGCCATTGCATTTTCTGGAGCAAATTCCTTCCCTTTGATTCGTAATCTGCTAACATCCCTACCGGCCAATCTTGTACAAACAGCCCTACAGGCTGTAAAATCAAATGGAAAATGTGGGCTCACATGGCACAGCTAGAGTCTGAGCCGAAAGGGTGTGACGGGGGAGGCCGGGAGGTTACGAGGTAAAGATTCATGCTCCAAACTATCTCCGCACATGTCCAGACCAAACTCTCACAGATGTCTAGAGATCAGGTCCCAAAGGCCAGCACCCTCGAGAAGCTTGCCACATATTCAGCTGGATGGTCCCAGTGCCCCCCAGCCCCACGGGAATCGCAGAGCAGTGCAGCCCCAGCACCAGGCGTTAAAGATGCTTCGTGTCCCTCCCATGCACCAAATCCCCATCGGTCTCCTTACACCCCTGCCCCTAAAGCAGAGCTTCACCTTGAGGGACGTCTGCAAAGCTAAATCAAGAAGGGCTGAGGCTGGTTCAGAGCACAGATGTGATGGTAGAAACATCTGTCACATGGGATGAATTCAAGCACAGTCCTCATCCTATAGCCGGAATGTGTTAGGGAGATGTGTGCCCTTTTCCAGGGCAAAGAGGGTGAAGAGCGGCCACCAGGCACCAGGGATGGGTCACTCTCCTTCCTACAAAAAGGGTACTCAGACAGCTTAGAAGCAGGCATTTGGACCAGCAGGTTACAAATGAGAGAGCTACTTGAACCACCAATTTATAGATATTTCTTGACCAACAGAAGTCGGACAAGCTTAAAGTTTTGAAAGCAAAAAGTGCACAGATTATTTTTTTTCTAAGCGCATCAGCCTCCCCAAATTGCACATGATTTTGCAGTCCAGTGGGCAGTAAGCAGTTAATATAGTCACATGGATTTTACAGCCACAAGCAAAGGCAATCATCATCTAGACCAGCTTCTTGCTAAGCCCAGTCCAGCAAGAAAGCGTCTTAATTCCTACGTTAAGCCAATAGCTTTGGGTTCATTTACAACACTACATTTGAAGAGAAGACTTGTCTGGAAAACTGGCAAAAATACCTTGTGCTACATGAACCCTTGATCCAGTGGTTAATTACTTTATCTCTTCCCACTTACATCTTACTGCTAATCCCGCTTCATTTTGTGTCCTCAAGAGACTTGGATCGTGATCCTGCACTGCAGACTAGACAGAGATGGCAGCGTTTCCCAGTAGGAGCCGAGAGATCGCAGCATCATTCCCCATGGGAAAACAGGTCTAGGAAACTTCACCAAGGCACAGACTTCATAGAATCATCCCGGATATATTTATATATGGAAACGTAGCAGAAATGACATATGCTAGCATAAATAACTGCATCTACTCATTACTCATCCTTTGCCGTCGGAATTTTTCTTCTTTTATCGCTGTTTTACAATAGTAGCAATAGCAGTTAGAGTATTAGCAGTAAAACTCCAGAGCATCTGTCTAATTACATCTCAGTTTAATTATCGCTCTTCTTCATGGCTCCATTCGAATGAGGGTTGTTAGGGTTGATGATGAACTGGCTGTAGCGTTATCTGCTCTTCACCTGAACAAGAGCCATTCGAGGCAGAGGCCAGAGAGGGCCCTTGAAAGGGTGCAGCCTCCCTCTTTCTGCCTTGCACACAAAACAATCCCGATTGTGAAATGCCTGTTGGAAAGGCAGATAAAAAAATTAAACAGCCACAGGGCACCCAGGTTGGTGGATGGGTTCCAGAAACATTAGGTCATAGATTAATTTTTATATTTTTTTTTCCCCTCTCTCCCAAAATACACTCCGGCACTTTTCCAGCAATTATCAAAAGTCACTTTTTATAGCGAGGGTGTCTTCTACAGCACAGTTCTCCAGATTCTCTTCCATTGGCTTCATTCTCATCCGATTTCAAAGCTTTTCTTTATTTATTTTACATTAAGGTGGAATGGCTTTAGAGGCAGGAACTCGTATTTTCCTCCAGATCATCCCAGCGTAACCAAAACAAGCACCCCCAAGGTCAGTATATTTCTAGCAGAACAAATTGTCCTCCCTGGAAGCGGGGCAGAGACCTTGCTACGTCTGCTTGGCTTGTGCTATGGCCTCTGCCACGTGGGACATGTTTTCTGTTGACATCCTAGAGGCTAAATAGCAAGTGGGGAAGAACCTGCTCCTTCTCGTTTAAATATTTATTCCCCTGGAAAAGCACAGATCCGATTAAGAATCATTGCAACAAAATTGTGGAATTCGCTCGTGGTGCATTACCACACTGAGCAAAAATCTATTGCAAATGCAGAGCAATGGGATTGCTTTCAGCCCAGATAGTGTTGCTAAAGTGCTGCCCAGCCCAGGAGCCATCCATGCTGTGCTTTATAATGCACCTCCAATCTGGAAAGTAGGAGAAGTGAAGTGGCTTAACAAGGGCCATAGGAATTGGTGGCAGAATCTGGGGGGAACCCACCAATAATAAAGTTGTTGACGATCTCAGACAGCAGAGTCCGCCTTTGGGTAGCACCGCAGGACTGCACGATCTTGTCTTGGTGTGTGGGAGCAGCAATCTCACCTTCTGGCTGCTCAGAAAGCGTCCCGTCCCTAATGGGTGAGATGCAAATGGCAGGGTGACCTCATTCATCTCGAATGAGGAATCACGTTTACAGATCAAACACATCGCTGTGTGCCTGTTATTTAGGCCATTCGGTTCCAGAAGTTATTCTAAAGGCAAGGAAAGATTTGGGGGAAGACTCTGTGTAACCAGTCTTAATCTTAGCTCTTACTTCTAGGCCGCGCTCTATCACGTTATCCTACTTTAATGACTGATTAAAAGAAAGAGGAGGGTTGCTCTTATAATATCTGCCATTGACTTTAGCGATGCGAGATCTGCAGACCAGTTAGGTACATGTCTAGCTATATACATCCACTTCGGTCTCAATATTGACAGTGTTGTGCCCAAATGTTTTCTAGCAAGTCTAGAAAGCAGGGATGGAGAGCAACCTTGAAACACCATCTAACCCACCCACCCCCTCAAGGTGCAAAGGCAGAGATGACTCTGTCTAATCCATGTTTGATGCTTTTATCTATCCTGTCCTTAAAAACCATCAATGACTCAAATTCCATATTTCTGTAAATGACTCAAATTCCATATTTCTGTAAGGAATCTTTTCTCGACTGAGCAACCCTGTCTTACTCAGTCTTCCTTTAGATGTCGTGTTTTCTAGGCTGCTCATCAATCCTGCTGCTTACCCTGTTGCATAAAACAGGCAGATGATTGTCCTCAATCTGCAAACTGAAATTCGTTTAAATTTAAGTAGATAATTGAAGCTTGTTGGATCAATATCAGGTGATGATCTAATATATTGACTAGAGATCTCTATCTGAGTAGTAATGGGTTAGTCATCAATATGCGCATAAATGACAGGGCATCTGCGGCCACATTCAGCCTGGGCTTACAACATCCACATCCAGGTCATCTACATACATAACCTGGGCTCCCTCTGAGTCTGCAAGCACTTGCCCAACGGTGGGGGATGAACCAAAACCTGACAAATCCCCACAACGCTCCATGGCTTGAACCTTGAGACTGTCACATGGGGATGAGCCATACAAGCTGTGGATTCTCCCATGTTTTATATAGGGCTCAGCCTTTAAAAGCTTTTTTTGCCCCTCCATGCAGCCACCAAAGAAAGACTGCTGTTGCCAAGGATGATCAGGGGAGAAAGTCACAGTCCTTTCTGTCTGATGTCTACAAGGAGAGCCTAAGCCCTGAGGTAAAGAAGGGTGGGATGAATCTGGGTACTGGTGAGTGCCTCAGGATTTGGGCGTACTTTCATACCCAGCAAAAATCTTCCCCCAAAGTCCCTGCTACTTCCATCCTTAGCCCAGGCTGAGTTAAATTCAGTAAACACCTTTCCAGAAAAGTTGTGTTGTATGCTTAAAACATCGAGTCCAGGCGCTCACAAGCCACAGGGTATCTTCTGCCACCTTAAGTAGATGGTGAGACATGGGAATCTGAACACGACCCAAATAGCCTGAGATATATCTTACACCGTGACGTGGGTTTAAAAGAAGAAGAAGAAAAAAAGATATTAGCACACAAAATATTAAGTCATTCATATTTTCTGCAATTAATTTATCTGTCATCAATAGACTCATAAACTATTTGACTCTATGACAGCTTGGAAAGAGACGGTGCCAACTTTTCCTGCAGGTGTGCATCTGGTTGGGAAGACATCAGCAATTGTACGTGCAGGGAGGGAGGATGATAGGAGGGAGACAGAGGGCTTGTGAAATAGGATTGGAATGAAAGGGTTGGCAAAAATGCTGGCTAGCTGCATTTGTCCTCCTTCGTGATGGTAAGAAAGGTTTGAGAATCCCTGGCTCCAAGCAGCGTTCCCAAAAGTAGGCTGAGAGCCCCTTACTGCACAGCTTTATTGATCTGGCTTCAGGCAATGAACCCATAAAAAGAGCCCAGGGCACTATAGTGGTGAACTATGGTTCAGCACATTTCCTCTGTTCAGCATGATACTTAAAATACGTATTCAGGGCCAGAAATCAGGTGCTTACATGCCAGTGTGATCATAAATCCTCCTGATTTCTCTCGGATGTAGTTTCCTTTATGGTTTTTTGCATATTTGTTCTTCAGAGCTTCTCCCTTGGCACTTGCGCGGGTATCTCCACACTGAGCCTGTTTAGTGGCCGTGAACTACAAGGCTTTGGGGCTCAGGAGATTTGGGAAATGACCCATATGAGGGCAGATCTGGTGTGTCCTGATAAAGGCCAAGCAGGGGTGGGCAAGAGGGGTGTTACAAAAGGAAGACGAGTGAACCCCTGTCTCCTGCCAGGATGGAAATGTATTAAATAATCCCAGGATATCAACTGGTTTAGCAGATCTCAGGGGTTTCCTATGAGCCAGGGCAGCATGGCTTGGAGGGGATGGGAGATGCATGATGGGGGAAGAGACCTGAGTGTGGGCAGTGGGCCTTGGTGTTTGCAAATACCTTCAGGTGAAACCCCTCTGCAGCAGCACCTAATAAAATGTGTCAGCCACAGCCTCTGTTGCCTATTAAGAGGGTCAGCTCTACTGCTGAGTTGAGAAAACCCAGTGGGCAGCTAGTTGTGTCCCTGTGCTGGGTGTAAGCTGCCCAGTGAGGTGATGGAGAAGACCTCTGGGGGGCCAGGGGCTGGAATGGGAGCCCCAGGTTGCAGGGATGCAGCTCCTTTCCCCACCTCCGTGCCAGCGCTTGCCACAGGTTTGTGTTTTCCAGATTTCAGCAAGCTGAAAGTACTTGTAATTCAAAAGTACAGTAATTCAGCGGCTCTGAACTGCTTTGTGGGATCTCTGGGGGCAAATGTTTTGTGACCTCCTTTTTTCCTTAACTTGAAGTTAATGAATTAATTTTAATAATCAGAAAGGTTCTGGTTCCCACACTGGGTTCATAGAGGCACTAGTAGATGAATTGTGGTGCATGGCAATTTTTCCTGTCTGGTAATTTTGGCAGCATGAAGTTCCAAACAAGCACCTGCTGATTTGTTTTTTAAGGAAACCTGGATGAAGCTGTTGCCCGAGTGGTTGAGATGGTTTTTGCATTCAAATAGTAACAAGCTCACTTTGTGCAGAAAAGGGGACAAGCAAAGCCATTGCAGACACAGAAACAAATATGGAAAAGTGGAAAAGTCCTGATTTGAAAGCTCTGTCAAGAAGAACAGCAGGTAATAAGTCTCAAGGTTTAAGGAAAAACTAATAGCGAGTAGAGTCCTGGCTACTTTTTTGCCTGCCTTTTGGCAGAAAATGAAGGGGGCAGGTAAAAGGAAGGGACATTACTGTGGTTTGGGTACCAGAATGGGAAGGCAGGAAAAATCTGCAGTGAGAAACAATGAAATTTAGATTTGGGCTTGTTAATTGATGAGGATCCTTAATTTCTACTGAAGCCAAGGAAAGCTGAGGATGCTTTAAACTGAAGCCTTTAAAGAATGTCTGCCGGAAGAGCTGGCTCTACCATGCAGATGTATACGATATGTTTTATGTATTGTAGGCTTGTTGCCCCCCACCATGAAACTTTAATCATAGATTCATAGAACCGCTTTGGTTGGAAAAGCCCTTTAAGATCATCAAGTCCAACCTTTAACCTAACCCTGCCATCCCACCACTAAACCATGTCCCTAATTTTATGTGTTAAGTGAGTTTATGTCCTTCTGGACCAGAGAAGCATTGGGAATGCAGCCAGCCGGAGTCCTGCTGTGCTCCAGTCCCAGCTTTGTCCCTGTCTGTTACCAGGTGTGATTCCATCCCGGCTCCTACCGCAGCACACAGAGACATCTAACGGCCTTGTGATATACTGCAGATGATGATATTGCAATGCACAACATCGTGCCAGCGTGCCTGAGCGGGTGACCTGGAGCAGCCACCTTTGCAGAGGAGCTCCAGTGATCGCACCCTATGGCCGGCGTGTCCTGGGAATTGCAGCCTGGCAAAGCAAACAAGGTGTGTGCCTCCGTGCCAGCCGTAGTGATAGGATCCATCACTGATAATGCGTTCATCGCCAATATACCCGCCTCGAAACTCAAGAGACAAACAGGTTCTGGGTTGCAGAGGCTACGGATCAAACCCCTGGTAGACATTGAACCTTCATTGTGATTTTAATGTTTCTCTAAATCCACCTTGTGCAACGGGTGGTAGGTTAGAGGGGAGACATAGTGATATCCATGGTGAATCTGGAGGAAAATCCTTGATGCTGTGGGCAAAACCCAGGTGGGATGTGCAAATCTTCCCCGTTGATGGCAGAAATCCGCAGCTAACTGCTGCTTTGTTTGGTCTGCTCAGCTCCAGCAGGGCATCCCACCCCCAAAAAGGAATAAAAACAAGGGGAAAGGGGAAAAGTGAAGAACCAACACAAGGAATTTCACTCCAGAAATAGGGAAACGTCTCGAACGTGCCACTGGCGTGTTGCTGCAGACAGCTTAAGCCGAGAGAAAATTCTTTGGCAGTGACATCAATTCAGCAGTAACTAATGCATTTTCTAGGGCTGAGATTCAATTTAAGGTCTCTCCAGTGAGTGGAATGATTGAATGGTACTTAAAAAAAAAAAAAAAAAAAAAAAAAAACAAAAACCAAACCCCGCAAATAACGACAACAAATGAGACTCCTTTTGTTAAGCTCTCGTCAGCCCATCATTTTAAAAGGTTGGGGTTTTTTTTCCCCCCACTGTTTCCACTTGAACTGTGCTTTATGCACTGAAGTCTGCTAGAACTGCCTTGAACTTGGCTTTCTCTAGAAATCACCCCACCATCCACCAAATCCAGAAGTTGACAATAATGTTTTTAGATGCCGAGTGACTCCTCTAAGGCTTTGAGGACCTTTAGCCCCTCCACACTCCCCCCTTCAACCTACAAGCTGGGACTCAGCAGACACCACAGAGTCCCTGAATGCCAGGGAAGGAGAGCAAGAGAAGGACAATTTCTGGGCTGTGCATCCTTGAGAAATATGGCACAGAACAACTTTTTTTTTTCTCTTTTTCCTAGTAAATTGTGCAGCTTTCAGCAGTCTGTGGTTTATAGCCTCCCTAAACCAAAACCTACTCCCAGACCACCGGGTTTAATAACCCCCAGCAAATCTTTCCTCCAGAGATTTTCACATCTTTTCCCTCTACAATAAAAAAAAATTAGAAACTGCCATAATTTTACAGGGAGCTCTCACTGCCTATGAATTTAAATGGATAATGCTCTGGTGAAAAGGCAGTAAAGAAGAGTTTTGTACCAGCAAGGGAAGGGCTTAAAAGTTTATTTTCTCGCTGAGTGACTGGAATTAGGCAAAACCCATCCCCAAAGGTTTTGCTGCTGGTGATGCAGCTGTAGGGATTGCCAAATACATACTCAACCAAGGACTAATTTTCTAAAAATAGTGATTAGATTGTTAACTGTCTCTCTCTTGATCCAAATTAAGTCTGAGGGCAGATCTGGAGCTGGTGTGAAGGGAAGGGGGGTGCCACTGAGCTCAGCGCTTTCCGCCAGCTCTGTCCTCTCATCTCCTGCAGACCAGGGCTAGGAGCAAACCTGGTGTGTTGGTACCACCAGATCTCCATCTTTAAATACAGTGTGGTTTAGGCCAAGGCACTGTTTCATGCTGGGGGAAAATGGGGAGAACCTCAAACTTGGGCTGTTTTGGGGTGAATACATGTATATGACTTTGGTGTTGGGTTTGCAGGGTCTGCTGTGCCTGGCCACATGGGTCACCAGAGTCTGCCTCTGGCTGGGAAATGGGCTTTTATCTCATGTGGCTGTTGGAAAATGAGCTGTTTAATCAAAGCTGCTTGTCTTGACTCTGCAGCGAAGGGAGAGAGAGGAAGGTCAAGCCAGAAGCTCATCCTAGCTCTTATAGGCGTGTCTCAGCATGAGCTCATCCCTGGTGATGCTCACTGCGTTCCCCGCCTCTGTGTGTGTCTGCAGGTGGGTTGAGATGGTTTTGTGGTGGTCTGTGGGTGTTTTGAAAGGGGGTGAAATGGGTGCTGGAGGCTTTCCCTGAGCATCTCCAACTCCACAGGGCCACCTCTGTGCCGCTTGACTTTTGAGAGCTGTGAGCCCTGGCTACTGAAGGCTCCTGACCTTGCAAAGGACACCAGAAAAAGCTGTAATCTGTGTCCAAGCGAGAGCTGGTGGTGTTGCAGAAAGGTTTTAGGAGGGTCTGATTCAGAGGTGGTGCAGCATCTGTCTTTGGGGAAGGGAGGTGTGGGGCACGGCCAGGGTGATCTCTCCCAGCCATGATCCTTCAGGTCGAGGTTGAAGCACTCCATGGGACAAGATGTAGAAGCAGATTCCATAGCTGAGCTGCAACCCGCTCCCAAGGTGCCTTATCTTCATCTCCACTTGTATCAATTCACATGCAATCAAAAGCCGAGGGGTTTGGGAATAGATCTGCTTTGACATTAACCCCAGGCAAAACAGCAGCTGGCTGTAGACTGTCTGGTTTGGGCTTTTTTGCCATGGCAGAGGAGGAAGAGGCTGCAATGTAAAGTGGCTGCAAGGTAAAGCACATCCCAGCTTCATGTAGTGGCTCAGCTTTGCTTGACAAGTCATCTCTCTTGCTTCCTTGCCCTGCTGGTGGCTGCTATGAATGTAAAACCCAATAAATAGAAATGTGTGGGGAAAAAATTACAATAATACTGCCAGGATTAGATCAAAATAAAATCGGAAAACCCCATTTAGAAATCAACAGCCACTGAATAATTCACCTCTGTCCCATGGACCTATTTCCCTGCCTTGGGCTTCAACAACTAAAACTTTCTGTTTTGTGGAGTAGTTTGGAAAAAAGGGGGCAGGGGGAGAAAAAAGTTGCTTAAAAAGTAAGTCAAAGGCTCCAACATGTGTTCTTGCCCAGCTGAATTCAAGATGAGGGTTTTAGGCTTCCCGTGGGAGCTCCCTTTCACAGCTCTCCCCTAATCCTCTGGAAATCGCCTGTTCCCTACAGCTGTTGGTTTGCCAGATAAACTATTTGTTCAATTATTCTTGGCCGAGATGGCGCGGGCTGCCTCAAAGGCTGCCGGCTCCATCCCTCGGCCCACTTCAATCGCCTTCCGAGGAGCCCCAGCCTGTTTGAAGCCCACCATCCTCCTCGCAAGACCGTCTCCACTCCCACCCCCGCATCCTTTTTTATCTCGCCAGGACATCCCCAAGCACGGCCGACGATGCTCCCATGCGGCTGCAGGGGCGGGCTGGGAGTGTGGCTCCGGTGTCCGAGTGCCTGGGCGAGAAAATAATTACAAATGAAAGCGAGATTAGCAGAAGCTGTTGCGACAAATGCTCCTGAAATGGTTTCTGGAGCGCCGGCGGTCCCTTCTAACGGGAGAAGTCAGCTGCAGCTGCTGTCCCTATGGCAATGCGGAGAAACACGGGTCCCACTGGGACCCCGGCATGAAAGCCGAAGACCCGACAAACCGCGGCGCGGGAGGACGAGATGACGGACCGGGGCAGCTTCACGTCATACAAATGGACCGGTAATTAACACAAATTTTTTTTTTTTTTCACATTTGTCTGCCCCCTCCACCTCCATCCCCCCGTCTCGGCTTTTGCCGAAGTGTTCAAACCCATCTAATAAATGGCTTGCAGCTGCTGAAAGACGGCTCTTGCCTGGCTCTGGGAATTGCTCCGGGTTCACCTTGCAAGGGGTGCGAGCCTTCAGACTCTCCAGGATGGGCATACAATTCCTAAATGGTTTGTCCTCGCTTCAGGTAAAGCCCCCTTTCAGTTTGCCAAACCTCCTCCCATTTAACCGCAAGGTCAGGGTAACACAGCGTGTTTATCCGGGTACGTCTGTTGTACAGGACACGTGGGAGAACCCTTGATGGTCTTTACATGAGACCTTAAAGAGTTGATTATTCATGGAAAGGGGAGAGGTGGCTTTGGGGAAGTCATTCCTACTGGGTGCAAGGCTGAAAGGATCCCGCATGTCTGCTCGAGCATGGCTTGGTCCAGTTGGGTGGGTAAATCTGATGGAGCCAAGGTGCGAGGTGGGTGGGCGTCCGCACTGCAAGAGGGGGTGCAATGAAATATCGTTTCCCTTGGTCACACTTCCCTGAATTCCCACGGCGGTGGAGGGGGAGGGTCAGTCCTTATGTGTAACCCCTGCCACGCACAACCAAGAGGTGAGCGATGAATGAGAGCTGTGATAAGTGGCAATGCCCAATTGATCAGCATGCTAATTATGGGGAGGGAGTTTCCCCCAAAAATCAAAATTCAGGGCTAGCTAGTTCCCAGTATTCCTGCAAAAGGGTTATTTGGAGGACCAAGAAGCATATGGAGGAGCGAGTCTGTTATTTATTAGGCTGTTCATCTCCTGGTGTGGTTGACTTGGGGGGGTAAATTCACTGCGATGGCCAAGGCAGCAGGACCGCATAGGGGACAGACAGGGCACTGGGATGGATACACAGTCCCTGGAAAACTAACTGGGAAGCGTGCAGGCAGCATGCTTTAGTGTCTTGCAGAGAAATTATGCAAAATAAAGCAGAGAGCCTGGAGGAGTCGCCCCAGCTGAGCATCCCCTTTTCACCAGGCTCAGCCACAAGGGAGGGCAATCCTGCATGCTTGCAGGCAGAGCAAGGATACAAGCAAGAGGCCAAGATGAAGACAACATCCCTGTCTTCTCCTGGCCATTCAGCCTCAAGCTAACCAAAGGGAATGACTGGTTGGGTTTTGCTTAGGGCTGACAAGCACTGATAACACTTTAACCATCAGCTCTTACAATAGAGGCAGCATCAAAATTATTGTCTTTTAGCCTGGAGTTATGGGGAAGCCCTGCCTTGATGACCAAGGTATGGCCAAAGCTTGGTAGTCCCGTGGGATTAGGAGATGTGTTTCCCTTTTCCTCCAGGCTCCGAGTTTTGCCCTGGCAAGAGGAGATGCCGGCTGCGTTGCTGTCAGAAGTGGGACAAGGACAAGGATAAAAGCTACAGTGAGATCCCCTTCTCTCCGGGCTCGTGTCTCTGTGCCCCCCCCCGTCGGGACCTGCAGCATCCCTCTGCTTTGGGGTTTTCCCCCTATTTCTAAAGTAGAATAGGATGTGCAAACTCACTGTGGCTGCATCCCTCTCCCAACCTCCCTCTCATGACCCCCACCCTTCACCCATCCTCCCTCCATCACCCCCACGTCCCTTCCAGCTGCTCCCCGCATCTCCCAAGCCCCAGCGATTGCTCTTGAAACAACACATCAGAACCCCATTAGCTCGTCCCCGGCCAACCTGGCTCCCTTCCCCAGGCGAAACGACGAGGACAGGCCGGCGCTGAGGCATCCCGCCTGGTACTTTGAAGCGCCCGCCCGCGCTCGGCGGGGGCAGCTGGGGCGTGCCCAAATCCCCTCCGCCCCTT
>NW_009259309.1:153715-163905 GCF_000687185.1 Egretta garzetta | reverse complement strand
GGGGCTGGGGGAGAGGGGGGGGCAGCCCTGAGTGGGTTTCACCCTAATTAACAGCCCCCTCGTTTCTCAAAGGGGCGGCTAATGGTGCTGGAAAACTCGTGCATGCACAGCAAAAGCCGCAGAGGCAAAGAGATCGGTGGCTGAGAACAGGCATTTTGCTGCAATCCTTATTTTTTAAGGGTTTGAATCCCTTGGCATTGATTTTTAGGGCTCACCCAAAGGCAATGCTACGCCCTCGCTGGAAAAGCAATGCTGCCTGGTGGGTTGGGACAGCAGGTGGGGATGGAAAGTGTCCTGAGTGATGCCTCGTCTTGTGCCTCAGTTTCCCCATTGGTAAAACAGGGGTGCGATGTCCGGTACAACCCTAGAAAAGGAGGGGAAGGGACCAGGTTAGAGCTGGTCTTCCTAAAAGCAGCGCCGCAAAGTGCCTTTAGCAGAGGGAGGGCTGTGACAAAGGGACACAAGGAGCTTCTCGCCGGCAGCGTGGGGCTGGCTGGGGGCTGGGCTCCGCTAGTGGAAAGCCAACCCCGAAATGGGGATGCAGCCCCCAGTCCCGCAGGCCTGCACCCTGGGACCCCTGAGCATCCCTTGGCAGAGGGAGCCTTTCTGCGAGCCCTCAGCACCACCTAGTGTTCCCAAATTTTTTCTGGGGTTCATTTTTGCACAGCGGAGACTTGTCTGGCCACGCCGTGTGGTGGCTGGTGCCCAAGGCCGGGACAGCAGAAGCATCCCCTAATCCTTGTTCCTGCATCCACAAGGACGCTCCCTAAATTGCTGCCTCCCATTCAATGACACAGATCCCTTCTGCAAGCTCTCAGGTGTGAAGGCTGCTCCCCTCAAAACCCAGCACCCACTTCTCACGCCCTCCCAAAGCGTCTTCCTCCGTGAGCATGGATTTACGGGGCCAGCTGAAATGCTTCGCCGTCGACGGTCTCTTCTGCAGAGCTTGGGGAGATGCTGGTTTGTAGCACATCAGGGCTGTATTTCTATTGCTGAAGGTCAATAAATTCAGGTTTTGAGTTTGCTCTTGTCCCCGGCTATGGGGTTTGATGAAATGTAATTTTTAGGATTGATCAGGATGCTGAAAATTAGCAGAAAGTATAAATGTTTGCTCCGGGAAGAGAGTTGGAGCTGGAGTGTTGGGGAGGAGGGCAACAGCGGGTAAAAATTGTAACTGGTGATAACTATGGGAAGAAGAAAAAGTAAACATCAGCATTAGCAATGACAGTTCCCAAACCTAATTTAAGTTTAGTGTTAACGCATCAAGATGATGAATTAATTTTCCTTGTCTTTTCAGCTGAAAGTACCCACCGTATCTGCTCCTGCCTGTCCCTTCACGTCCCCAGTAACCTCACCATCAGTCGGAGACATTTCTTCCAGCTCCAGATGGTGAAGATCAACGAATCCCCCCCATAAATGCCACTTGGTTTAATAGGTGACATGGGTCTGAACAGCAAGGGCAAGCCCAGCCGCCGGGCCGGGGAGGTGACATTCCTCCCTCTGCCACCGAGATGTGCCCTTGCTCCATTTGCTGCTGAATGGCAGCTTGAAGGAGGGGGGAAAAATCCAAAATCAAACCTCTGGGAAGTTTTGGGGGTTTTGTTTATTATTTTTTTTTTTGCCGTGCCCTTCCTCTGCCTGCACCAGCTCCCTTTAAAAGGGCCTGGGAAAAAATGGTGATTTATTTCACCGAGAGGTGCTGCAGTTGTGCAAAGAAGGATCGCTGCAGGTGTGGAAAGGGGTAGCTCCCAGGATTTGAAGATTAATGTTGCCCGGCTCCCGGGGGGGGTTTATGAATTGCACAGCCCTGAGGCACCCCCCAGCTCCCCGCCGGCTGCCTGCACCTCTCCCGGCTGGGTCGTGCCAGTGTCACCCCCTCTCCGATGCAGGGATGGAGGGGGTTTCATCGAGCATTCCCTTGCCTGCCTGCTTTTTTCATTCCCCATCAGCTGTGAGTTACATTTTTTTTACCCTGCTTGCCCCTGTTAAAATTTCCCACGGAGTTTTGCCCACTTTGTGCTCCCTTCCCAGTGCAATTGCTTTAACCTCCACCACCTCTCCCCGTGTCTCCCTTTCTGTTGCCTTCCACTGTTTTCTTGCTCTCCGTCCTTTCTTTTTCTTACATTTATTTTATCTGGCTACACAATTTTCTTTTTAAAGATCTTCTGTCCCATATTAATGCTTTTGCCTTGCCCAAGCACGCTGCAGTGCTGGCATCCAGCTGGGACTGAATCGCAGTTTGAATCCCATCGTGGCTGAGCGAGGGGCGGGGGGGGGGGACGACGGCTGTAATAGAAACCTTTGGGTTTTTTCTTTGCTTGTGTCTGCTTTCTTTGCCAAGCTCTGCCCCAAAGCAATCCCCTTTGGGTCCGGCCGTGCAGGGATGCTGTTTGCACTCTGCAGCTGCAGATGTGCCATATCAGATTTATTCATCTTCTCATTTTGCCATCTGGCAAACTCCTTCCTAGACATCTTTGTGAGGGAACCGGGCATTTGCGAGAATTAGGTCACGTTCCGAGCAGAGTTCAACGAGTCCCTTGCCATGTGCTCTGCGAATTCGTGGGTTGTGCCTCCCAAGGCTCTTCTCACTCCCTGTCGTACCCCCTGTGGGGTCTAAAGCTGCCCACGGTGAGGAATAAACTGTGCTGAGGGTAGTTTGGGGGCGGCTTCAGGTCTCTGCCCCTTCCCCTCTTGCAAGGCACCTCGGCATCACCGCAAATCTGGGTTGCACAGGATGGGTAAGCACTCAGCCAACAAACAACGCCGTGATGGGAGGATGCTTTGAAGGGATACTTCCCTGGGTACCAGGAAGGCCGATGGGATAGAGCTGCTTGCTGTTGCATCTGTAGGAGGTGGCTCACTGAAAAATGGGAGGATGTAGGCACACAACCATTTTCCTGCAGGGATATTGCCTGCGGCGGGCGCTACGTTGCACAGTACCCGCTCATTTAGGCAGGTTTCATACACACCCATGCATGGGTGCAGGGGTGGGGGGAAAGGAAAACCAGGTGTAATCATCTGGGTTGGAAAATACATCAATATCCCAGCGAGGGACCACGGAAATATCTGTGTCTGGGCAAGTGTGCCAGGCAGCTCTCCAGCTTGCTTTCCAATTTTCCTCCATCCTAAAATTGCAGGCAACCCGTGCAGCTCATCTCTCCGGATGCGTGTCAGATGACTCTTTCACCCATCCCCTCTGCCAGAACACGAAGGCGAGGGAACTCATTTCCTGGCCCTGACACTCCATCATTTCCCCCATTTATCCAAGCAATTCATTCCGAGCTCTTCCCGAGCAAATTTATGCATCGCTCCCTCCTCTTCCTAGTGCATGCTCCAGCCTGTACCTAACACAGCATCCTTGGAGACTGCAGGTGCCAAAGAGCAGTTAGCTTCCTGGAGGGCATCCCGAGATGCTTGAGAGCAGCAAACTCCTGCTTTCCTGGTCGCTCCCTGAAGATCTGCATGTCGGTGTAAGGAGACCGGCAGGCCGCTGTTTGCCATCAGAGGTCCTATGGGTATATTTAGGGGCTGGAATTCTGTGTGGGATAGGCAAGGAGAAAACAGATATCAGGAGGAGGAAAATCAGAGATGAGCAGGACACAAACAGTGTCCCAGCGCCTCAAAAACACCTAGAATAGGAACTGTGATGGTGTTTTTTTCCAGGACTGATTTCATGTAAAGGCAAACAAGCTTTGGGAAAGCTGCTGATCAGGGCTTGAGCCCTGGGGTTATTTTGGGTGGGTGAGTGGTGCAATGTGGTGACCAGGGCTCCCACCTCCAGGGGTAGCCCAGTGCTCCCCTTGAGAGGCCAAAACCTGGACACAGGGTAGATGAATTACAGTCTTGACATCTGATTTCAAGGCCACTTAAGGAACTGCAAGGGTTTTAAGGGGTGGCTGAGCTCTAGTGGAAATGAAATTGTAAATTAGAGATTTTTTTAATTTTTTTTTTTGGATGTGTGTTATTGGGAAATGGTTGCCCTGGACCATGTGGAAGTGGGAAGTTTTGCTGAGGTCGGATTCTGTTTAACCTCCAGCTCCGAGCTGGTCTTTACCACAGTAAATACACACGGAGAGGTTATTTGTTTCCTTATCGTAAGATCCACCCTCCCACACACCCCCCCATGGTTTGGTTCTGCAAATATTTGATGGTGCAAATTTCCTGGTAGCCAAGAAACACCAACACAATGCAGCAGAGCCTTCAGTTGGGGGCAAATTTCCATGTCGGTGTCAGGTTTAGCTAAAGGTTTGGGTTTTAGCAAAACTCAGCCTCTCGAGATGAGAGGAGCTGTGGGATTCATGGACCAGGTCCGGCCATTTCATCGCTAATGACCAGGACTTTTTCCATGGCATTTTTGGTGTCTCATTTGCATTTTGGGACATCCCCTGGGTTTTTTTCTTCATGAGCTTGCACAGAGAGGCAGCAACTCCCCACATAAATAATTCTTCATGTTTCCAGGCCCTCCATCCTTTGTTTTCCCCCCATTTATTTCTCAGTTCCAGGTGTAGGGTATTTTTGGGATGGGTAAAGCCTCCCACGTGCCTGCAGCACCCTGATTTATTCTGATTTATTCCAGGGCTTACAGGACACTCATTAAAATGGCAGCAGGCTCCTAGGACATTCATGACACAATTTACTGGAGGAGAAAAAAAATGCCTGCAGCTTGGCTTTTGCCTCTGGAAAAATCTGAATCGCCCCACCTGAAAAAACAGGCAGGGTTTGGGCATCCAACCCCACCACCGATAAAATCAGCAGCGAGAGGATGCCTGCGGGATGCTTCCTCCCTTCCGGCAGTGCCCGCCCCTCCGAACGGTGAGAAAAGATGGCTTAATGGATAATTATTTTTACAAGAAGTCACCTGTTTAAACAACATTGCGGGGCAGGGTGAGGGAACAGTTTTGATTTTAAGAAATCAAAACAAGAAGAAGAATTAAAAAAAAAAAAAAAAAAAAAAGGCCGGGGCATTGCCAGACAGCGCTTCTAACCATGAAGTCATTTCTAAACCAGGGTGGGTGTATTTAAAACATTAAAATTCGGCTTGCTTTCTACAAATTCCCTGCAGCAGGTGTATTTGCTCGCGGTGACGTGAGTACCTGCGCTGCTCCCTAAAAGGGAGTTAAACCCAGGGCTGTTGCGCAGAAGGCTCTGTCAGAGCTGCTTTTACAAATAGCGATAATAACGCTTACCTCTCTCCCAAGGGCGTCGTGGGGGTTAATTATTTAACATTTGTAAAGCACTTGCAGGGCTGGAGATGAAAGTGGAAAGTATTATTAAGAATAAACTAGGTTTTATAGGAGGCCCAGTCAGAAAATTGCATTCGGAGTTGAAATATGGGTTATGAGCGGGGATCCCTGGAGGAGCATCCATCACGAGCCGGGAAGCGCAGCAAATGAAGTGCTTCAAAGGAATGAATCCGTTCTGCTGCGGGTCGGGGCTGGACCAAGGGGTGCAGGGACCTGGGGTGGGGGGCAATGCCCCAGGCACGAGGTGGCTGATGGGGGAGTCCAATAGAAAGAAATGTAATCATTGCAATGAAATGTCAGTTATAATAATAGATAAATAAAGATTTGGGGGGGGGGGGGGAGCCTTGAGGCAGCCAATGTTTCAAGTCTGGAAGTCACAGAGGAGTTTTGGGGGAGAAAACTGCAAATCAAAGCAGCTGGTGTGCCCAGGGGTGGGTGGGGTTGGTTTGGTGTTTTTTGATGTTTCTTGGGTCGTCGCTCCCCTCGGCCGGTGTTTGGGAGCACCTGGGGCTGGCAGGGAGGAAGCAGGGGAGGAGCACGGCTCACCTGGGCGCAGGTGCGGAAATTTGGCATACAAACCAGCCCCGTAGGGAGGGAGGAGAGGGGTTGGGGTGGGCGAGCTCAGACCCGCTCCCCTTGGGAAAGCAAAGTGGAGGAGACACAGGGGGGTGGTGGGCTCCGCCCTCCTCGACCCACGGGGGTGCCACACTGCCCTTCCAAGGCAGAAGTTGAAAAATAAACACGGTACGTGGGGCCCGAAAGCAGGCAAGGGAGAGAGCGGGGCAGCCCAGGGGCAAGAAGTCCCCCCCCCCAAGCCCCTCCAGCCCCTTTCTGGGCTGCCTGGAAGAAGCCCTCGCTGGCCCCCTGCTCCACTCCCACCAAATTAAATGCAAAAGCTCGGTCTCCCAGCTAGACAAAAAGCACTGCTGCGGGCACTGAACCAGAAACTCTCTCCCCACCCTCCTCTCCCTGCAGAATTGCCCAGAAAATTCTCTTTTAGTGCCCCAAAATGTGCAGGTTAGGAGGAACACGCGAGCCCCGGGGGGACCGCCCTGCTTGGGGGATGGCGTGCTTCCCTTAGCTGGGCATCGCTGGGGAAGGGGTTCATCCTTCTCCTTGCAGGTTTGGCATTAAAAAACCAATGACATTCGGCTTTTGCAGCACAGGGCGCTCGCAGAGGTTTCTGTTTCTTTCACCTAAGAAATTGCGGTGCGTCTGCGTTCCTCAGCAGGCGTGGCTGTATGTGTTTAAGGCGAATAACTGGATATATCTGGGATATCCTACAATGGAAACGGTTTCTTTAGTAATTTGTCCTGGAGAGTTTTCCTTGAGGGTTGTCAGAGGCGGCTGGGAAGAGCGCTGAGCCTGCGTCACATTGAGGGGGCAAACGGGACAATTTTAGGACGAGCGATCATCTCGTCTTTGGGAAAATACCGATTTTTTTGCGGCATTGCTGGTGGCAGTAATGCTGGTTTTGAGTCACTGCTTTCTGCCGGTACTTGTGAGGTAGCAGGGGTTGGTGGAGTCAGGGATATTCCATCATCTGCCATTCCATAGACAGAGTCCAGAGGAGAGCAACAAGGATGATGGGGGGACTGGAGCATCTCCCCTGTGAGGAAAGGCTGAGGGTGCCCGAGCCCTGGCCCAGGCTGCCCAGGGGGGCTGTGGAGTCTCCTTCTCTGGAGATCTTCAACCCCTGCCTGGCCGCTGTCCTGTGCCCCCTGCTCTGGGTGAGCCTGCTTGAGCAGGGGGGTGGCACTGGGTGAGCTCCCAAGGGCCCTGCCAACCCCTGCCATGCTGGGATTCTGGGATTCTGTGATCGCACAGCGTGGAGCTGGAGAGGCCGTTTGGTGCACAGCCCTTGGCTCACTGCATCCCATGGCAACCACCACCTTTCGAAAGCACTTTCAGCTCTTGGGCATCATGCAGAGGCGAAGAAAAATGGCTTTTAAGACTGTAACGTGCATTTCCCAAAACAGATCATTTTTAAAGTCAGACCTCGTTGCCTTAAAACCACAAATAAACAAATGCAGGTCGTAAAGAGAAGCAAAAGGATGACGAAGAGCCTGCTCTGAGCGCCTGTAATTAAGATGGCTTTGGCTGATTTGTTTTCTTTCTCAGCTTTCTCTGCTGGGCTGTAACTCGGAGCTGCTTCTTGCTGCTTCCCTGATGGCAGGGCTCAGCGCAGGGGTAGGGATGGAGAGTCCAAAGCAGGGACCTGTAACACAGGAGGCAAAAAGAGGCAGCGTAAGGAAGAGTGGTAGCAGGCAGAGAGCAAAATAACCTCTCCATCACCAGCTTTTCGGTCTCTCACTCCCCTAGTGTCTCTTTTCAGGTGGGTCCATTGCATCTATTAAATAGCTCTCAGGTCCAGCATCCTGAATTTGAAGCTTGCATCCCAGTTTGAACTTCCATGTTGAATTTTCCCATCGTGGTGGGCCTTTGCTTTAGGATTAGCTTGGTCGATCTCATGTGTCTATCAGCAGCCGCTGTACAAGCTCCTGCGGTACCTGATGGTCCTTCAGATGCTCCCCAGCGATTGAGTCTAATAGGTTCCAATGATGATGATCATTTTTAACCTGAGACAAAAACCCCTAAGGATCCTCTAGAGGCGGAAAAGTTGCTTTCCTGGTTTTGCAGACACGGCTGGGCTCGTGAGTATTGGTAACAAATAACATGATTGCTCAGTGTCACCGTTAGCACTCCCTGGTGCGGATGGAAGCAGGGAGAGAAGAAAAAGCGGCGATAATGGGATGAAATGGTTCAGAGTGGGGGTTTAGCCTGACATTAATGCATTAGGGATCCAGCTCCTAGGGGAGCTAATGGAAGCGCTGCTATGATTAGAAGTGCCTCTGCAGACAAATAAGATGGTGCTGCTAATGGAGCAAGGCAGTGCAGGCAGGCAGCGGGCAACGGGGGGGCTTATATTTGTAGGCGATGCCTCTCCCGACATCTCTTGGGTGCCTCCTCTGCCATCTTTCTGTCCGCAGCATTGTCTCGCTTCCAGGTCTTCTCCTCCAGCCACCCCGTTGCTGGGCCACTGCCTTCCCTCCCAGCCTGTTTGAATCACTGGTGGGGTGGGCTTGTTCAGCCTGGAGAAGAGAAGGCTGCGGGCAGAGCTGAGTGCGGCCGGTCAGGGCTTCAAGGGGGCCCAGAGGAAAGGGGGGGACAGAGAGGGGGTGGAGGCCCCATCCCTGGGACCATTCCAGGCCAGGTTGGACAGGGCTGTGAGCAACCTGATGTGGTTCAAGGTGTCTCTGCTCCTGCAGGGGTGTTGGGCTGGGTGACCTCTAGGGGTCCCTTCCAACCCAAAACATTCTATGATTCTATCATTCTATTCGGGCTGTGGGGCTGGTTATGTTGTGTTCAGAGGAAGACAGGATGCACACCGAGAGGACACAGGGTTGGAAATGGGCTGGTGGAGGATGCGGTTGTGGCCAAAGCAGCTCTACTGCTGTAGGTCTTGTAGGTCTGAGTTTGATGCTCTCCTGCAGTCTCAGATTCAGCACAAGGAGACCCAAACCACCTCTAGAAGGTTGGAAATAGCTTCATTATTTCCAGATATGCACCTCAGTGGCATTCCCCAGCTCAGCCTGAGCTCAGCCTTTATGTTTTTTTTTTGCAAGCCAAGATGTTTCTCTACTTCACTGAGTCAGCCTTTCCCCACTGAACGTCCCTGCCACCCGCAGACACTCTGAGAGCCGGGCAGCCGGTCCCACGGCAAGCAAACCAGCTCGGAACTGCCTGATTTGCAGAGGTCGAAGGGCAAAGTTAATTGCGGGGGTGATGGCTGCGAGCTGTTTCCAATGGTGAACTTTAGACTGTAATTTCCAAGCTGGGGAAAATGGAAGCGATGGCCTGACCGAGACATTATCGATGCACTAATAAAACCTTTAAAAAAACAAAACATAAACTCGGTAAAGCAAACGAGGCCTTTGGAAAACTCAAAGTGCCCAGGGCTTAGCTGAAAAGAGATTACCTGTGGCTGCCATGGTGGGGCGAGGGAAGGAGGTGAGAGCTTAGGCTCCTCGCCATCTCCCCTGCTGCTCCGGACGCTTTCCCGAGTGGTTGGGTGCATTAGCTATAAACCAAGAAGAAACCAGCTCCTTTGGGAGGTGATAAGAGCAGATGAAACAGTAAATCATTAAGCCGGCGCAGCACACAGCGTTGTAATAATCAGGGGGCAAAGTGCATTAATTACGAGCCAGGAGGGATGCGGGTGCATTATCGAACGCGCAGGGAACGGGACGAAGTCATGCTTTGTGGGGATGCCCTGTAACGGTGGTTGTTGCTACCAACCCCAGCATCAGCTGGACCTTCAGCCTTTTCCCCAGTGTGGTTGATTGCAAAGTCTCTCTGCATTTGGAGGTGTAAGGATAAATGAGAGCTGTTTGCTCCAAGGGTGCTCACAGTTGAAAACATAAATTTTGCTTTGTTTTTTCTTTCCTCCTCTGTGCTCACCTTTTGCGTGTTTTCAGAGGAGGAAGAGGAGCAGGAGAAATAGTTTTGCTGGTCACGCGTCCCAGAGGAGCCGCCCTGCTTCCTGCTAGTGAGCAATTGGGTGGGTACGATGGCAGCAACCCCAAAACTGTCCCTGTCGCCTCGCCGAGCTCACCCCATCTCACGTCAGCACCGTAAGCTGGACGTGCTGCCCAGCCAGGGCATGCGTACTCCATTTCAGCGACCGATGAGTTCCCCCGCTTTGACTGGTCAGTGTATCCTTCAGGTCATCCCACTTCAACTCCATCGACCTCATGTGGGAAATCATTGTGTCCCATTAAATATATTTGGGGGGCTGGACTAGATGAATGGAGTTAAATCCAGTTGGCGGCCGGTCACAGTGGTGTCCCCCAGGGCTCAGTTCTAGGGCCGGTCGGTCTTGTTTAACATCTTTATCAGCAACCTGGACGAGGGGATTGAGTGTGCCCTCAGTAAATTTGCAGATGA
>NW_009259309.1:145175-153328 GCF_000687185.1 Egretta garzetta | reverse complement strand
AAATAAATAAAACAACCCAAAAAACCCATGTGCGGATGCAGAACGCTGTAAATCAGCGTCCATGCGGGATGAGAGCCTTGCCTGCCAACGTCTCATCGCGAAGCTCTCCCCGGACAGTGTTACCGGAGCGGGGAAAGCATTTGGGCTGCCCAGGGAGGTGGTCGAGTCCCCATCCCTGAAGGGATTTAAAAGAAGGATAGATGAGGTGCTTAGGGACAGGGTTTGGGGGTGGGATGGCAGGGTTAGGGGAACGGTTGGGCTTGGGGATCTTAAAGGGCTTTTCCAACCTAGATGAGTCTATGACATCTAGGGGTCCCTTCCAACCCAAAACATTCTATGATTCTATGAAATATCCGCCTTTAAGATGTATCTGCTGGAGCTAGGTCATGGAGTTACATATTTGACTATTGCTGGGGTAGTGTTGTAATTATAGCATTAATATAGCATGATATGGCTGCAGTACTTCTTGTCATGGTATTCCGGGATCGGTTTAGTTCTGCTTTCCGCCATTATCCCGATGCTCTACCGTTGCATGGATGTGATGGGGTTCGCTGCTCACCCAGAAAATACGGATTTTTCAGCCATCTCCCTGGCTGAGGTCTGCTGCTCCCTTAATCACAGGGATACAGGTGGATGCTCTGATTCCCCGCCTGTCCCTTTCAAAGGACTAATACCTTTGTACTAACCCACTGGGCTGTGCTAGCAGTGCTGGCAAACGGCGTCTTGCTTTGATTTTGTGTTTAATTACCCGATGCACCCACTGTCAATAAATCTCTCCTTTTAAGTCATGAAACAAGGCAGAGCCTTGCAGCGCTGCTAACAGCTGCCCGCAAAGCTGCTAGCCAGCACGGTAGAAAATAATATTTCCATGTGTGGTTTTTCCACCCTTGGATTAAATCCCCTCCTCAATTTGTTTGCCTGAAACCCACCATGATGGCTCACAGGGATTTGGGGAGGGCCCAGTGTAAGCTGCAAGGACATGTCGGCTGCTGCGTGCGCCTGGGAGGTGCTTGCACCAGGAGGCAATGTTTGCTCACCTCAAGGTGTTGGATTAGCCGGTTTGGTTAAACCGGTTCAAATCGGGCAGGTCAGCTACAGGGCTTTAGCAGGTCTGATCTAAGCCAGCGGATTTTCCTGCCTCTGGGAGATGGTATCCGCACACAGGCGAGCTCCAGGGCATGGACTTCATGGGGCGAAACAAGGCGGCCCTGGGACAAACCGACCTGAAATTAGATATTTATAAAGCCAACCCAACCGCTCTCCCCTCTCAAAGGCTGGTGGCAGCAAACCACCTTCACCCTCACGCCCAAATTATTCTGTATGCAGAAGGCAAACGACAGCAAAATAAGAGTATTTTTTGGTTTATATTTCCAGGGAGTGGGGACTGAAGCCCGAAATGCAGCTGGGGAAGGTAGTTTAAGGATAAGTGAGTTGTGGGCGCCTGGGATGGGGAGGTCAGGTCCAGCACCAAACTACGCAGCCCCTTGCTACGTGGATGGGCAGCATCCGCGCCACAAGGGAGCTGGGTTCTGCCCAGCGTCAAGCGCAGCTCGGCGTGGAGGGGAGCGTTACTAAACGGGGAAGGAAGTCCTAGGTGCCAGCAGCACAGCCTTTGCTATCAATTAAAAAAATCCTAATTGACCAGCCTGACACAGCCGACCTGCGATCGCGCCAAGGCAGGCCCCCGAACATATGCCAGAGCCCACATGAAAGAGCTAATCGTTTCTCCACCTAATTAAGCAAACCAGCAAATGGCAAACAGGAGCCGGCTGGGTTTTAATTGCTGTAATTCTCCTAGGAAACGGGTCCCCCGGCTCTCCTACAAACCGTGCATGCGTGCGCTCCGGCACGGAGGCTCGAGCAGCTCAGCTGGGATCCCCGGGCTCTGTGCGGTGCAAATCCCGGCTTAGTGATGCTCCGGAGAGAGAAGAAGGGGTGGGAGGAGGCAGTGATGCAGGGAGTGTGTTGTTTTCTTTGCCCAGAACCAAAATGTTTTGTTTCCAGCAGCTTTTGGGGTATTTTTGAAGCTATGTTTTTAACAAATTGCTTTGGCTTTGCGAAATAGATGTGGGGTGGGTTTTCTTCCCCCTCTGCGGACTGAAAAAATTTGGGGAATTTAAAAAATTTTTGGACATAGCACACCACTTCAGTGGCTGCTCAAGGAGCTAAAGAAACCCAGTGATGTTTTCCCCTAGACCTGACTTTTCCCTGTGTATTTTCTCTTCTGCCCGGTCCCAAAAGCCCACCCTGCCTTGGTCTGCAGCGGCTGTTCTCGCTCGTACCTGCGGAAGGGCAGGAAAAGCAGGAGCTATTGCTGGGAGGGATCCTGGGGGATGCAAAGTTCAGGCTGGGATGTGTCAGAGATTGCAGCAGATATGTGGCCTCTGTTAAACTAGTTCGGGCTCCGGCTTTTTCGGATATTTCCTAACCTTGGGGCAAGGACCTCAGAGAGGTCCCTGATGTTCCCACCTCTCACCCTTGGAGGGTTTCTCAGTGCTCCTTCCTATTCCTGTGTGCCTAGTCTAGCCTTTTCCAAGTCCTCCCTGCAAAGGAAATCCCATTTTTTTCCAGTGCTAGTTCAAATAACTGGTGTAAGTTGTGTAATGACGTTGTTTTTCTTTGCCTTGTAGTCAAGAGGAGGTTGTCAGGATGGCGAACTTCAAGGGTCACGCGCTTCCCGGCAGTTTCTTCCTGCTCTTTGGGCTCTGGTGGTCTGTGAAATACCCACTGCAGTATCTCAGCCAGAAAGTAAATAAGAAGTCCCACAGGATTTACTGTTTCGAGCGTGTGGATGCCATCGAAGGGGGAATCAAAATCATCTTTGCTCTAATAGGTAAGGGTTATATGTTCCTGACTATGCTGGTAACTTCCCAGCCTGTAGTGATGAATGTACTGGAGCCCTGACCCCAGGGAAACCGGTCCAGATGTGGAAGGATGAGTCCTTGATGTTCATCTTGTCTTGAGCTCTAATAATGTGAAAAGACCAAGTTTTGTACCCCTTCCCAAACCTGAGCTACCACTAATACAGTCAGGCCTGATTTCTGTATCCAGTCTTTTCTCCCTAACGCAAAGCCATCAGCTCTTGCTTCAGAACCCCACCACGGCAATGAGTAGCATCAACCATCATCGCAAATAAACCATCACCCGCGCTCTTGCGTGTCCATGCAGGGATGCTGGCAGAGCAGTTCGTCCCAGACGGTCCACACTTGTACATCTACAGCGGGGAGAACCGCGACTGGGTGAAGCTGATGAACTGGCAGCACACCACCATGTACCTCTTCTACGGCCTCTCCGGGGTGGTGGACGTCTTCACCTATGCCTCCCAGGTGGTGCCACGGGGTCTGGATCGCCTCATGCTGTCCGTGGCTGTGTTCGTTGAAGGTCGGTAGAAGGTGATGCTTAATTTGGGGAAGGGTGGGGGGGGATGTTGGAGTGCGAGTCAGAGAGGGACCAAATTTTCCATACGGAGATATTGCTCTGAATGCCCCCGAAGACAGGAGACTTTGTAGGTGATATATTATTGAAGGGCAGTCTGTAGTAAGATGAGAAATACAGGCATGAGCAGGTCCTGGCTTTGCCTGGTTTGGGATTTCTGGGGTGGCAGCGGTACAAAGCAGCAGGCTGTTTCCTCCTTATGATAAATGGCTGGTGGATGCTGCATTTATCTTACATCTACAGAACTGTTTGCGTGCCCCGCGTGTCCCCCCCCCGAGAGCCATTAATTGCACTGCAGGCATCATCATCCTCATCTGCTTGCACTGCACGTGGCAAATTCAAGTGACTTATTCCGGCTCAAGCACATCATGAATATCATTTTGTCTTCAAGCTGTCTTGCAAGTCGTGAGCCAGGATTTTAGACCCCTCTTGGATCACACAGGGAAAAGCCACTGGGAAATGAAGGTCTTGCTTATATAGAAAACCCCGTGATGAAGGCACATCTCTTGTTATTTTCCTTTCCCTGATCCCAGTGGGTTTTGAAGCAGTGGCAGGGGCAGCTCAACAGGCACAGTTTGGCATGTAAGTAAAGGGAAGCCATCGTTTCCACCTCCCAAGAAAATAGTGAAGTTTAGCGATAGAAAAGCAGAGCCCAGCAGGAACCTGGCTACAAGGGGAGGGTGACCTGAAGGGGTGACGG
The DNA here is from genome assembly GCF_000687185.1 of Egretta garzetta. NCBI lineage: Eukaryota > Metazoa > Chordata > Aves > Pelecaniformes > Ardeidae > Egretta > Egretta garzetta. Next base: position 149,193 of record NW_009259309.1, on the reverse strand, counting down.
CACCAACATGGGAAGAAAACCACCCTTCTGTTGTCCTCTGTCTTTGGTCCCCATATCGCCCAGATCCTCCTGCCCCAAGGTTGTGCATCTCATCCCTCCAGCATGGTGAGACACCAGGAGACCGAGAGGGATGGTGCTATGTGGAGTCCCTTGTTTTCATGGCAACCTATCTCAGTTTGCCAACTGGGCAGGTGATTTACCCTACCAGGGCTCTGCAGTCATAGCTGGTATTACTAATGCTACCCTAAGCATGGTATGTGTTTTCAGAGAATTATAGAATTGTTTAGGTTGGAAAAGCCCTTTAAGATCATCAAGCCCAACCGTTAACCTAACCCTGCCATCCCACCACTAAACCCTGTCCCTAAGCACCTCGTCTGCCTGGCTTTTAAATCCCCCCAGGGATGGGGACTCGACCCCTTCCCTGGGCAGCCCCTTCCAGTGCTTGACAACCCTTTTGGGGAAGAAATTTTTCCTAATGTCCAACCAAAACCTGCCCTGGCACAACTTGAGGCCATTTCCTCTTGTCTTTTTGGCAGGTTGTCTCTTTTATTACCACGTCCTTCACCGCCCCATGCTGGATCAGCATATCCACTCCCTGCTGCTCATCGCCATCTTCTCTGGGGCCTGCAGCATCATGCTGGAGGTCTTCCTCCGTGACAACATCGTCCTGGAGATGTTTAGAGCTGGCGTCACCATCGTCCAGGGAACGTGGTTCTGGCAGGTCAGTTCTGCCTTCTCTTGCGGAGCTGAGCGCCAAGGTAGGAGTGCAATGGAAAAAGAGGAAAAGGAGCCGTACATCACCTATCAATTGCACATCTCTGAAGGATAATTTTGCCAGGCTCGCTTCATAAATAGATCATAACCCAGAATGAAAATTGACTTCTCACAGGTCATCTTTGAAGACTGCTTTTTTTTTTTTTCTGGGTTTATTGCTTCTCTGGGGGGAACAGCAAAAGCAAGCACTCGCAGGGAGCGAGCAGCGTTTTACAGCATCTAACAACCAAGTACTAATTGCTTAATGTGTCTAATGCACCCTGCAGCACTCCCTCTGGTTTAGTGGAAAGATGCAAACCCCACCAAGCAATAAAATGGCTGAGTAAAAACACGGCCAGCCGATTGCTTTGGTAGTAGCTGGAGAAGCAAAGGAATCAGCTGGAGATAACCACTCCCCAAACTAGGCTGCCAGAAAGAAATGCAAGTTCTCCCCCTTGCTCGCAGCCCCAGGTCTGCTGTGCTAACTCACACGGTTTATTCAGAGATGAAAAACTGGGCTGAGCTTGTAAAATGCTAAATTTGGAGGATGTGAAGGGTGGCTAGGAGTCTGCAATGCAGAGGGACAATTGTGTCCAGAAAGAGAGAGATGGCGGGCGCACGCTTGCTTTGCGTGGCCTCTCATTGCAAGGCTGGACTTCAATGAGGCCAGCACTGCCTCCCCAAAAACCGCTATCCTGGTCAGGGCTCAATTCCCTGGGTCACCAAGTGGCTCATGGTGATAACCGAGATGGTGCTGGAGGGCTTGAGGACATCGATTTATTTTTATTTTTCCCCCAAGGTCATAAATTGTTTGTTCCACCCAGATCGGGGTCGTGCTGTTCCAGCCGTGGGGAGGTCCGATGTGGGATGAGAACGACCATGGCAACATCATGTTCCTCACCATGTGCTTCTTCTGGCACTGGGCGGCTGCTGTGGCCATCCTGGCTATAAACTACACCCTTGCTTACTGGTACGGCTGGGGTATGAATTTGGGCAGGAGTGGGGTGGGCAGACAGGGATGGGGATGTCTGGAGTGAGATGCAGATGTACTCCAGATGCTCCTGGAGTACAAAGTCACAGCTGAATAAGCTGTCCCTAACTGCTGCAAGTTTTAGGGCACGATGACAAGCGGGCGTGTTATTTGTCGACCGCACAGAATGCAAAAGAGTGTCAGCGAGAGGCACGGGCATTAAATGCAGAGAACTCAATCAGCTGAGCCCCCAGAGCTGCTCCCGGAACTCACGCCACATTTTTCCCTCTGCACCGGGTGCTGGAAGTCAAACTTTAATTCGATAGAGAAATCAAAGCATTACCAGGACTGCCTGACACTTTGTCCCCTTCCCTTGCAAGGATTTCAGAGCGGGTGACAGTCGCGGAGGTACAGCCGCGCTGTCTGATTGCTAAGGCATCGCCAGCCCCTGGCATGGCTTTTCCAAGGGAGCGGGAAGGGGATGTTATCCCTCTTCCAGGGGTGCTCCTACAGCCGAAGAGCCCCTGAGGGATGCTGCGTGGTTTGCCGAGACATGGGCTACAGATGGGATAGTCTATGCAAGCAAATAGGCTTTATACAGCATAAAAAAAACCCCAAACCCCAGTGTTTTAGGTCATTTATAATAATTTCTCCCCCTCTGTGTGTGTATTATAAGTGCGCTTGGCTCCCCTGAGCAGTCTGGTGAGTGGCACCAGTTTGGGGGGGTTTGCTAATGGGGATCTATGGCTCGTGTGTTACAGCTGCATCCAGAGGTGCGGGAGAGGCAGCGGAGAGCCCTACATCGGCCTCGGAGTCCGGCAGCAAAAGTACGACATGAGCTCCCAAGCCACCTTCTTACACGGATCTGATGAAGAGTGAAGAGGGAGCGGTCTCCTCCTCCAAAAATGTGAAGAATCCATTTTCTAGAAGAAAAACAAAATTAAATTAAAATAAAATTAGATATTTATATGTTGGAAGGGCAAAGAGCGGTGCCACTGTTCTGCTGTTGGGAAGGATGCTGAGCACACAGGTGGAATCTGCCCCCCGTCCGCACCCGAATATCGCTATCTCTGAAATGAGCACTGTTTGCAGGGATTTTTAGCAACAAAATTAAGAGCAGAAATTCAACGTGATGAGATTGCTCCGTCCTATGGGTTCCCACGTGTGTTTCCATGGTGATGGAGAGCATCCTTTGGCCAGTTGACTTTTCCAAGTGCCTGGAGGCTTTAACCTGCCGTGATTGAAGTCAGGGAAACCTCCAGGCTTGAGGTCATGTACCTCCGGACGAAGGCATCATCCCAAGGAGGAAGAGTAAAAGAGCCTTGAATGTGAGACTATGTCAAATTTGCAACATCACGGCTTGATTGTGCGCAACACAGATTTGATTACCAAAGCCTTGAACTGAAGAGGGGCTCCGTTTATAGTTTTCATGTTCACTTAAAGGCTGAAAGAGTGAATAAGTGTGAAATAAAAATCCTTGCTGAGCTGATATCCTTAAATTTAAGTCTAATAAATTATAGAGTGTGTAATAATAGCTTAGACAAATCCATCCCTTAGACCTGTAAAGCCTGAAGGGCTGTAAGATACACAGCTAAGCAGCAGGGATTCATAAAACGTCCCAATTTTCCATTGAAAATAAACCCCTCTGCTTGGAATGTGAGACGAAACGGGCGTGCGTTTTGTTTTTAGCCTGCCTTTGCCAGCTAAATTCTTGCAAAAAAAGTGACTGGAAATGTCACCTCCTAGAGAGGAGGAAAATGTGCCAGTAGTGAGTGGAGGGAAAAAAAAAAAAAAAATATATATATATATATATAAAAAAAAATAAACACCAGCGCAAGCTGAACTGTGACCAGTCATGTCTCAGACCCTGGGGCTGGAAGGATGCTCTGCACTGAAGCCTTCTCGCTGCTGCCTAATGGGGGGGTGGATGGCAGCGGATTTTTGTGCTCATGCTCATGACTGAACAGAAAAGCGGCGGCCGGCGGGTCCAAGCGTTGGTGCCTGTGTGCTCGCCTGTCTATCAACACCCTTTCCCCTTCTGCAAAGAGCTTGTTGCAGACCTAATGGGCTACAGCCCCGATTTTATTGCTTATTAACAGCGCTACAAAGACTAACAAGCTTTCCTTGAATGCCAGCTTTCCTACATTTCCACCCCTCGAGCCGCTTTATTTTGCAGGGCTGGATGGCGGGGGCTGCAAACAGGCTCGGTGCACAGAGAATTAAGCAGCGGAGCAGTACCTCTCCGTAAATCCATCTGAGAAACGCCGTGCAATTCTCCCGAGCTGTCGCTGCCAA
>NW_009259309.1:138247-145132 GCF_000687185.1 Egretta garzetta | reverse complement strand
TTTTTTTTTTTTTTTTTTTTTTTTTTTCCTGCCAAGTGGAAGAGTTTTTCTAAACTGCACGAATTCCTCTTGCTCCTACAATGAGACACGACCCCGGGGAGAGCATTTTGCAGGCTGCCGTCTCCTAACGCCCAGCGAAAACCCTATTTGCGAGGTGACAAACTGAGTTACCTAGAGTGCTGCAGGGCAGAAATCAGCTTAATTGAACAGCAAAAAGGCCTTGCGTGGTGCTCAGAATTATTTCTGGTCTCTTCAGAATGATTTTCTTTCTGAAAACAGAGCAGACATCGCTGTTCCCATTCCATAGCCACATGAGGGCAGCACCAGGTGGCAAAGCTGGTGCTGGCTGGGCTGGAGCATCCTCCGGGCTGCAGTCACCTTGCAGCCACCCTCCTCCTCGCCACCCCCAAAAGTCAGGGGTTATTTCCATCCCAGGGCACACAGATTAAAGCTGACCTTGTGTTTTGGTTTTTTTTTTCCTCTTTTAAAACCACTCCTTGCTTTTGAAGGTGGGAGAGGGTTGATTTAATTCTTTCACGGCGCTCTCTGTTGCTCTTCGACAAGTCACCACCTCCGTTCACCTCGAGGTTTACTTTGTCCCTTGTCACTATGTGGCCACAAAACGCTTTTCCCCTCTGTAGCACCCGGTGTCTGGAATAGTTTCTGTCCGCCTCATTAACTCCCTGCTCCTACAAACATCCCAGGACTGTCAGGATAGCGCTCGCTAATTTGTTTTCCAACTCTGGCGCACATTCTTTCCCGAGGTATGAAGGTCAGCGAAGGAGGGGAGATCTAGCCTGTGATTAAGTAAGAAAATACAGGTGGAATTCATTTCTAGATGGGAATTAAGGATATTTGGTTTAGCTAAAAACCACATTTGTAAATAGCTTAGGTCCCCAAAGGAGGGCATGACGGTTGCTGGGTGAGCGGTGGGGAGATGGGTTATGATATAGCAAGGTGCAATCACAAGCCATCCTCGTATTTTTCTTCTGTGATAGATATGCCAGGACAGTCCTAAATGGAGTGCTGCTTTTAACCCAGCCTTAGCATCAACCAGTAGGCCTGGATTATGTTTTTCACCGGATAAATTGAATTCTCAGCTAGCGTTTTGAAACTTTGTCCTGGACCCGTTGGCCGTGTGGCTGGAGTGGACCTGGGCTGCATTTGTAGCCATATCCACAGCCAGCTTTAAAAGGGCTGTAATGCTCTGGGCGATGTCTCGGGGGTTGGTTTTTTTTGTCTTGTGCAACTGCAGCCTGACGTTGGATGGTGCCGCTGGAGGGTGCGGGCTGCTGGTGTTCCTGAAATAAGTGACTGGCTTACCCGGGGCAGGAAGGAGCTGCTGATCCTCCCGAGGGTAATGTCTAACCTCCTCTTACGAAGGAACCCAGACAACACGCACCCCCCAAAGCAGCCAAATACCTTGGCAGCTGGCTCTTCCTCCAGCTAGAAAGACAAACCCTTCATCAAGCCAGCCCAGCCCATCCACGAGCCGCTCATTTCTCAGGCAGAGATAGGATCTACCGCTGCCACCCTTCACGACCACATTTATGTAAGGCTGAAACGATGGTGTAGGCAGCAGAACAAGCCCTGCCTATGCTTGCACCACCTGCCTCACCTCCTCTGTTGCCTGTTTATGAAAGCTGGTGTTGCCATTCGTCATAATAATAATAATAATAATACTTTGCACTTCCCGAACAACCATCCATCTGCAGTGCTCGAGCTGCTGGCAAACCTTTAATTAGATTGTGCCTCCCACCACCCCCAGGAAGCAGGCAAACATTATCACATTTTTTCATTAGCACCGAGGCTGATGAGGAACCTTCAGGGGGAGGATGTTGCAGCTACAGATGAGAAAAAAGAAAAAGAATGGGGGGAGAAAAAAAAAAAAATCAAATTCCATTCTGGGTTTAGCTTGAGAACATTAGAGGGGCTGGAGTGGGTCAGACACGGATCTGCTGGCCCCAGTCTCTCCCTGGGAGGAAGAGGAGGGCAGGCGTGTGCTGGTGCAATCCCATAATACTCCTCCACGCCTCAGCGGTTTGCAGCTGAGGAACTGTAATGGAGTTGCATCCATTTGTGCCCGCAGTGATTTTAGCACGCAGGGTGTGTGGGTGACCGGCTCTGTGATCCAGGGGGGCAGATTGCCATCCTTTCTCCAGGGGTCCCTTCCTCAGGCTGTTGTTCCCAACCTCTTGTCACCGTTTCAGCCCCAGTTTTATCGTGGGGATGGTTTAAAGGGCTGCAAACCCCCTTTCCTCAACCATTTCATGCACCTACAACTTTTTTTCCCTCTCTGATTGGCAGGTACTTCAAATGTCCTTTCTGTAGAAACCTTTCTCTAGGGGCTTTACTCTTTGCTGGCCCTTTAAACTCCATGGCAAAAGGCATCTCCATCCTCTGAGCAGAGGGTTTTCAGCTGGGCCTCGTTTCCTCCCCTCTCCCTCCAGCTGCTGCCCTCCCAGCTTGCGTTTTCCCACTTCCTCTGAAGATCTGACTTGTCCTGCTTGGGAAGCAGCTTTGTGCTAAGCTGCCTTTTGGGATTTGTAGAGTTGGGTGGTTGCAGAAAGGAAAACTGAGCTGCGAAAAGGTCCTTGACGGTGCTGCTGCTCTTTTTCCAGCAAGAAAGGTACGCTTTTCTTTATTGTATTATTTTTAGGGCTAGGTCTGTAAGGAAGAGCTCCTATGGGGGTTGCATTTCTCTCTGTGCTTGGGCTTAACGTGGTAGCAAGCTTTATCCTGGGTGAAGCTGCCTGTGTTTATGGAAGCCTTTCTGCTGCTGTGGGCTTCCCTGATGATGCAGAACCTTTTTGCATGTGTGCTCAGCCCTCTGCAATGCGTCTTGCTCCCCGAGCACCGTCGGAGGTGAGCAGCCATGGGTGTACGGCATGGCTGTGTGCCAGCACCACCACCAGCTTCTTGTTTTTCTTCCTTCCTCCTACTTGCCACCACTGATACGGAGATAATGGATATAAAAGAGCTTCTGGCTATGGCTCAGTGGTTTTTATGGCTGTGCTGGAGAAGAGCCCGTTACCCTGGGAAGGGTTGTGCAGGCTGGTTTGCTTCTTTGCAATTCCAACCTTGGGGCTTCCTTGGGGTGCTGGCTCACGTCTGTGGCCCTTGGTAGGGCTGGGTATGGCTTATCCTGTGGCCCTGTTGGATTATTTTTTTTTTGATTGCACGAGGAGTTATGTGTGTGTGGTTGCAGCCTGGAGAAATACTGGGCTGGGAATGCACTGAGTGGTTGTCAGTGGTCCTCGGGTGGTCCTCGGCTCGGGCACCACTCCTGAGCGGCGCCGAGTGTTTTTGCACCATCAACTCGGTGCTTCAGAGGGAGGTGGGGATGCTGGGGTGGCCCATGGTATTTATTTGTGTTGAGGCACTCGCATTGCTCATCTATGCAGCCGGCGAGGTGCTAAGGCTGGGCGTGCAGCCATCGGCGATGCCGTGTGCGGCAGATCGGTAGTGGCTCGTGTCTGCGGGTGCTTGGCGCTGGGGAGCATCAAGTATTGGGGAGGTGAAAAGGAGTGGAAACAGGCTCCTGTGTCCTGCCGACCCATCTTTTGGGGGAGAGAGGGCCGTCGTCCTCCTCCTCTTGGCTGCTGTGGGCTGGGAGGTGGGTCTCAGAAGGGCTTTGCTCTGGTTTGGGAGCTCTTGGCCCAAAATCTCCTGCCTACAGGCACTTGTTGTAAGGCCAGGCACCCCCCTAAAAGGATTATCATGTACCTGGCAGCCCAGTTCAGAGACTTCAGAGCCCTTCCAGCAGAGCCTGGCCGTGCCGCACGATGCTGCAGCCTTGTCTTTTCTTGGCTCCTTCCCCAGTCATCCAAAAAAACCCAACAGAATAATTGAATTCACGTGGTTGCCATGGGAACGGGAATTGGCTGCTCATCCTGATTTTTGTGGCAAACTCCGGGAGGCTTTTTTTTTGTTGTTGTTGTTTTTAATAGCAGGACACGAGGTGTCCCAGGTTGTGAAAGCCGGTTGACTCAGCATGCTTTGAACTGGCCCTCAGGATGTTCAGCTCTAAACATCCTGTCTGAGGGCCACCTCCCCACGGTGGCTTCTCCCTTTATCTGCCTCTTCTGAGTAATAACCGCTCCTTGCTGCCACATCTGGAGCTGGGAGACAGACAGGCAGGAGTCTCAGGTAAACTCTCCTACCCACAGAGAGAAATATGTTGGGTGTGCCATGGGATGGACGTCTCTGCTTGAGCTGGGGAAGAAGGGATGTGGGGAGAGCCCATCTCCGCAAGGCAAAGGTTCAGTGTGATGACGGCCAGCGATCTGTGCCTTTAGCTCTGTTTTGGGTGGGCTTATGGTCCTTTGGAGCTGCATCGTGGCAGAGGATTGGCAGGCAAGGGAGATGGTGCCTCGTCTGTTGGGTGAGGGCTGTTGGCACAAGAGGTGTGCTTGGGTAGCAAGGATGGAGGAGGATCCACAAAGAGAAGACCCTCCAAATGTCCACGGCCAGGGTGCTGAGCTTGCCCTCTGCCTATAGGGTGTCCTGGGATGCTGCCTGCCGCCTGGTTGCACCCATGGGTGCTCATAGGGGATACTCATGCATCCACATGGACAGCAGCGATCCCCCGGCAGCATCGATCCCCCCCGCATCAGGGGGAACAAGTCCCCACATGGAGATGAAATCATCGATGGTGACGGACTCGGGGCTGTGATGGCTCAGGGGGGAGAGCCTGGAAATTGGGCAGAAAGGCTGTCCTTCCCGAGGCCGGGGAGGCTGCGAGCAGTCAGTGCGAGGCACCGTAAGGAGAGCAGGCAGCTCCCGTATGGCTATTAAGCAAAAGCATCGCAGCCTGGAAGCTGCGGAGGGAGAAGGGCGGCTCAGGTAATAACTTCTGACTGCAGCCATATTTCAAGTCCTCTGACAGACAAACTAGCTTGCAGGAAAAATAAATAACCCGGGTGCCTCTCCTCAACCGGTGCTCTCTTCCCTGTCTGCAGCTCACTTGGAGCTTAATCAGCTTTTATGTGAGCGTGGACTCAAACGCCGGGGCTGGGGGAAGCCGGCGGGCGAGAGGTATCGGGTCTGGGCTTGGTTGAGGGGCTGTGTTGATGGTGAGGGGGTTGTTTTGCTGTACCTCGAATACGTGAGCTGTGCAAGTGGACTTGTTGCTTGGAAACACGGCTGGTTTCTCTGCAAAATAGTGGCTGTTTTTTATAAAAGAATTTGGGGGATTTTTTTGTGCGTGGGCTACATCCAAGCTTCTGCTTGACCGAAGGGTGGGTTTGGGACATCCCTGCAAAGTGAGGGGTGCCCCAGGATACGTGGTGGCTGCTGAAGAGCTGCATCTGGGTGATGGGAAGCAAAGGGGACGTTGGTGACAATGACCAAAAGCTTTGCTGAATTGGGCTGCTGAGGGGTTACAAAGCAAAGGAGTCCCCCAGCACCAAAAAGAAGAGCAAGGCTACTCTGCCGAGGAGAGGGATGGTTGGGGTAGGAGATCCCAGGGACAGCTCTGAAACAGAGTGGTTTGGGAGCTGCTGGTAATTCAGGCAAAGGGGGAATGCCTGGTGGATGCAGGGTGATAAATCCCTGGGTGGGATTGATAAATCCCTGGGCGAGATTTACCCGCTGGTGCGGCTCAGAGCAGCCTCTGGAGTTGCAGGTGGGATTTGTTGGTTGTCCTTGCTGATGCCTGGCCACTGGGATGTCTCTGCTCCACCCCTCTCCTCTAATTAAGCATGTCAAATTAACGCTCCTGCTACGTATCTCGATCAGGGTACGCTCCTGACTCCAGGTTCAGGCTGATGGCCTCGTAGGCACAGTCCCTGTGACAGTTTCCCTGTAGGACAGTGGTAAAATTTGGTTGTATATTGCGCAATTGCGTGCTGCTTAAAGGCTCTTTAATAGCGTCTGTTTGTAGGCACTTCAGCACGTGGATGTCTGTGCAAGGAAGATATGTGCCCTGGACTGGGTGTTCAGGCTATAACGAGGAAAGCCATGGGTCTTCCAGGGGCATGAGCCATCTCACCCCAATGTAGGCGTCCAAAATAGAGCAGAAAGCCATCACCGGTCCCCGAACCAGCTCCTGGGACAGGGCGTTTCTCATCTGCCTGCAAGGCTGCTTAGTAATTTCCCTCCTGAAAGGAAACCTTAACACGCTGTAAATAGGTTTGAGCCTTCCCTGGCTTACCTGTGTTCTGGGGATGCAATGGGTGATGATCGTCTCCAAACCCAAGCGCCGTGCTTGCCCACGCAGGGCTGAGCCAGTTCGACTGACGGCTCCAGCTCTGCAGCCAAAACTTGACCGGGGACGTCTCGCAGAGCTCTCCCTCACCTCAGGCACTTGCCACGCCACTTCCTCCCCTTATTTTGCAGAGTCTAATTACTTTCTAGTGTGGGAGGACTAGGAGAACGTGCTGGAGTTGTTCCTCCAGCCTCTGCAATTCGCTTTGGTATTTATAAACACAGCGCGGATGTGATGGGCGATGCAAGGGCAAGTTGGTGCGGTAGCTTCAGGATGAGCAATGCCTTCTTCAGCATGCATCTGAGCGGTAGAAAAGGACCAGAAAGGCCGTGAGGAGGGAAAAAGTGAGACCTCCGAGGTGATAGAGGCATACAGAGAGCCAGGAGAGAGGTCTTGCTGGAGGAAACCAGACCGTCCCAAGGTAACATCAAAAGCTCACTGCTATAAGCATTGAGATCAGCGCTTATTCCCTTCTCTGCTCGCTTTGTTGGAACAGTTTCAGTATGAGCTTAAATACTTTGCGGGATATAACTTTGCCCACGGCAGCCGGTCGTGCTGCCGTACCTCTGCTCCTCTCCATTCTTGCTAGTGCTCGGTGGCATTGCTCCGTCTCAGCACGAAGGTGATTTTTTCATGCCTTTAGTCTTCAAGCTTTTCCTGCTGGAGATGAAATCTCT
>NW_009259309.1:137028-138235 GCF_000687185.1 Egretta garzetta | reverse complement strand
CCTTGTATCAAATCACTACTTGTGTGCAACACAAAGGTGGTGCAGAATATGCATGAGACTCCTTTGGGAGATGGTAATGGTTCCTGGGTTGCCTCTTCCTGCTGCGCAGCTGGTAGGGCCCAGCAAAACCCAGCACCCTGCCTGGATTCACACCCTGGTAATTACATGGTTTGGAGGGAGTTTATGTTCTGAGGAAATAATTGTCATGTTGCTTTTTATTAGCAAAAACTTTGTTATGGTTCCTCTTCTAATAGCATGTAGCTGTCATGCTTTCTGGGGCGCTAATGTATTTTTCTCTGGCACGATGAAGTACTGACAATTGCATGGGTGCAACCACATATTTATATATATCTATATACACACACGCACCTATATGCAGTGGCACATGGTGGCAGCTTCTCCCAAGTGCTGTCGCATCTCTGGTGCTACCAGTTTGCAGCTGATGGTGGAGCCATGCAGACCTGTTCTGCCAAGATGCGGCTGCCCAAGGACACTCAGCAAGTGGGCAGCCCGACATCTCTCTTGGGAATAACTTGAGCCCGTCCCCAGGCACTGTTTGTCCTTGCAGGTCCAGCAAGTGAGCCTGATGCCAACGAGTTTCCTCGGCAGCGCCCTCCGGGGCACCTTCTTCGTCATTTTTGGTCTCTGGTGGTCTGTGCGATACCCCCTGAAGTATCTCCGGCGGAAAGCCAATGCCGAGAGCCAGCCAAGCTATGGGGTCCAGCGCGTGGAAGTCTTCGAAGGGGCAGTCAAAGCTTTCTTTGCTCTAGCAGGTAAGAGATGATGATGATGAGTCTCTGCCCCAGTATCTACTGGCACTGCAGCCACTCTCTCCCACGGAACCAGGGCTGTTTGTAGAGGGAAACGGGTGTGGGTGGTGTGGGAGGGCTTGGGGACATGCTTGTGGCACACTCTATGATAGGACCTTACTACCATTCCTCTGGGCAAATACACACAGAATCACAAGGGTTGGCAGGGCCCTCGGGAGCTCACCCAGTGCCACCCCCCTGCTCAAGCAGGCTCACCCAGAGCAGGGGGCACAGGACAGCATCCAGGCGGGGGTTGAAGATCTCCAGAGAAGGAGACTCCACAGCCCCCCTGGGCAGCCTGGGCCAGGGCTCGGGCACCCTCCAAGTCAACAAGTTCTTCCTCCCGTTCAACTGGAACCTCTTCTGCTTCAGGTTGTGCCCATGGCCCCTTGTCCTGG
>NW_009259309.1:134713-136880 GCF_000687185.1 Egretta garzetta | reverse complement strand
CCGCTCTGCCGGCCACGCCCCTCTTGATGCACCCCAGGATGCCATTGGCCTTCTTGGCAACAAGGGCACCCTGCTGGCTCATGGCCAGCTTGTCGCCCACCAGGACTCCCAGGTCCCTCTGGGCAGAGCTGCTTTCCAGCAGGTCAGCCCCCAGCCTGGACTGGTGCATGGGGTTCAGCCTCCCCAGGTGCAGCACTTGATACTTGCCCTTGTACCACTACGACTTCACCATTGCAAAGAAAGTTTTCCTGCAAGCTGGTCCTCTCCCCTGTGTAAAAGGACAGGCATGACCTTTCCGCTCTCTGCCCAGGGATATTGGTCGAGCAGTTTATTCCTTTTTTTCAGCCCCAAGATGCACAGCTGGACAGACCTCCCCCACTGGCACTACACCACCATGTACCTCTTCTTCCTCCTCTCCGGCATCGTGGATGTCGTCTCGCACTCCCCGCTCAAGCTGCCGCTTGGCTTAGATCGGCTCTCGCTGTCCATGGCTCTGTTCATCGAAGGTAAACCACACGCGGTGCCTGGGAGAGTGCGGGGCACGGGTTAGGGGAAGCGCTGGGAGGGTCACCAGGGTCCCTAGGGCTGTTTTGAGGCTGGCGAGGTGCTGTGCAAGCAGCCGGAGCTGGAGGGTGCGGAGATGCGCAATGGCGCTGGCTGCATCCTGAAGTCACCCCCCCTCCCTGTTCCTCTCCAAATATGAGTCCGGCTGTGGCTGGGTGTCTTGGGTGTGCAGAGGATCCATGGGACCCTTGGGATGGGTGCTGCTCCTGGTGACTCTGGAGTCGCAAAAAGTTGTTGTGCCTTGGCTGGATGCACAGAGGGACAAACCCTGATACAAAGGTCCCTGACACCTTCAGAGCTGGAGGTGCCCATTGCTGCTCTCCTCCTGGCAGCCCCCGTGGCCCTGGCTGAGGCAGGGGGATCCCCCCGGCTATGGGGGGTTACTGTGCGGGCAGAGCGGAGCCCAGCGCCGGGGGCTGTGTGGTTCTTGCCGAGTGAAGGAGATGGCAGCAGGCTGTTTGCTGTCTGGCTCTTCCCACCAGGCAGATCATAGTAAAACCTGGAGCATAGTCCCAGTTTTCAGATATGGGTTTTTTAAAAAAAAAAAAAAACAAACCAGCCAAATCCCAGGGCATCCTTTTCTAACGTGGTATGAATCTTGGCAGGTTTGCTCTTCTGTTTCCGTGACTATGGCGAGGCTGGGCTGGACCACCACCTCCATTCCCTGCTGGCCGTGGCTATCTTTGCTGGAGCCCTCTGTGCCCTCCTAGAGGTGTTCCTCCGAGACCACATCATCCTGGAGACTTTCAGGACCAGCTCCTTCCTTCTGCAGGGCTCTTGGCTTTGGCAGGTTGGTGCGCATCCTCCTCTGAGCTGGCACCGGGGAAGGCAGGCGGTGGGGGCTGCCCTGCCCTTTATGGCATATCAGTTTGGGTTAAACTTGTAGGCTGGTTGGAATACCTTAGGAAGAAAGGAGGCTCAGTGCCCGAGCTGCCATTGTGGAGATATGTACGGGTAATGTAGGCAGCGTGGGCAAACTTGTGCTAAACAGGAATTAGACCCCACAAGAACAGGAAACCGCAATCGTGAGGTTTTGTGTCTTTTATTAGGTCAAATTTCTTCCTCTGTTCCAAGTAACTGGACAGATCTGGAAACCTCTCACGTAATCACCCAGCTTTGGGTCTAAGGAGAAACACACGCCCTGGCAATGCAGCCTTTGGGTCGTCGGCTTTCTCTGGGGCTGCTGGGCTGCCCTGCGATCCCTAAGACTTGTCTGCAGAGCACCCCTCTTCTCCTGAAATGCACCCCCGTGTCAGGCTGGGGAGACAAGGATGTTTGGGAATGCCCAGGGCAGCAGTCCAGGTGTTACTCGGGACTATTGTGCCTCTAGTCCATAGTCAGGTGCAGCAGCTTGGCTAAAAACAGGAGGAAAAGCGAGGAGGGATGTGCTAAAGCCCAGTGTGTGTTGATGCCTGACATCTCCTCCGTCTGTGACCAGATTGGGTTTGTGCTGTCCCCTCCGTGGGGAGGACCGGGCTGGGACCAGACCGACAGCAGCAACTTCACGTTCCTCACCATGTGCTTCTGCTGGCACTACGCCGGTGCTCTCGCCGTCCTGGCAGCAAACTCCGCTGCATCTCGCTGGTACGTGGGGGAGAGGGGA
>NW_009259309.1:105982-134612 GCF_000687185.1 Egretta garzetta | reverse complement strand
GGCTTTCTCTGCCTGCAAATACCTGACGGGTGTCACCGTCCCTCCCGCAGCTGCAACGAGTCCTGCCAGCTGAAATTCAGGGACATCGACGTGGAGCTGGACTGCGGCATGTGCATCCGCAAAGGCAACAAGAGCTCCAGCGGCGCCCTGCTGCCGGAGAGCACCACGGACGACAAATGAGGCTGTGGCGGGCCCGGAAGCTTCTTCCCCGCTGTGGCTTAGAGCTCTTGAGATGAGGTTTTTAATTAGTCTTGATAAACTACACTGGAGCTTGATGGCAGAGCATCAGAATTGGGAGGCAGAGCCCCAAAGGCTGAGCATGGCAGGAGATGCGAAGCCTTTCCCGCGCATCCCTTCGGCGGCAGCAAGAGCGAACCAGGCTCGTCCGGGAGGGAGGTTTTAATTTTCTGTGCTGCAGCTTGAGCTGTGAACTGCAGAACTGGCTTGCTGGTGGAGTCCAACTGGTGTGGCTGATTTGGCTATTTATTTTTTTTAAACATTATTTTTGCTTCTGCAGAGCCAAACCAGCATTCAAAGCTCCCGGTGGCTGTCGCTCACTCTGGTGTTAATGGAGGGGGGTTTTGTACAAAACTTAACGTGCACAGAGCCTAGGTGATCACCAATAAAGTACGTTAATGAACCACCTCGATGGATCTCTTCAATACGATGCCTTGAGATTGAAGGCGTGGTTAAGGGGATGTCTGGCTTCAAAACGTTTTGCGGGGTAGATACAACATCGGAGGGATGGGGTTGCATGTGGTTGAACACGGCCAAATCTGCCAGGAGAAAGGGGCAGAGGGGAAGGGTGGAGGTTTCCCTGTTAGCACCGTCGCATAGCCGCTCTCTTGCCTGTATGTAATCGGAAGGCCCCTCTGCTCTGCTCTGGGGAGACCTCCCCTGGAGCCCTGCATCCAGCTCTGGAGCCCTCAGCACAAGGAGGACATGGACCTGTTGGAGCGGGGCCAGAGGAGGGCTACTAAAATGATGCTACGGCTGGAGCCTCTCAGCTATGAGGCCAGGCTGGGAGAGTTGGGGGTGTTCAGCCTGGAGAAGAGAAGGCTGCGGGCAGAGCTGAGTGCGGCCGGTCAGGGCTTCAAGGGGGCCCAGAGGAAAGGGGGGGACAAGCTTTTTAGTAGGGCCAGCTGTGACAGGACAAGGGGGGATGGCTTTAAACTGAAGCAGGGTAGGTTTAGACTGGATCTAAGGCAGAAATTCTTTCCAGTGAGGGTGGTGAAAGCCTGGCAGGGGTTGCCCAGAGAGGGGGTGGAGGCCCCATCCCTGGGACCATTCCAGGCCAGGTTGGCCGGGGCTGTGAGCAACCTGATGTGGTTCAAGGTGTCCCTGCTCCTGCAGGGGGGTTGGGCGGGGTGACCTCTAGGGGTCCCTTCCCACCCAAAACATTCGATGATTCTAGGATGAATTAGATGGGTGAGGCAGCCTGGTTGCAATGGATTTTGGCGTGCCTGGGTGTTGCCGGGCAGGGTCCAGCTTGCAGAGAGACGCTTGAAGATGATGATGGCTCCAGCAGCAGGGCTGGGCATATGGATACTCCCGGTGAGTCTCTGAGAGCCAGGCTGTGCAGCAATCTCAGCTTGGGGATGGCTTTTCTTCTCAACCAACACCTCCATTCCCTCCCTGGAGGTGGTTGCTTCCAAACAGAACCTTTCGTTTCTTGGTGTCTGCGTTGCGCTTGGTGTCCCAGGGGGATGTGGGTGTTTTCCCTCTGGTCCTTCATTTGATTTGCAGCAGAATAGGACAGGGAGATTGAATCAAAACTGAATTTAAAAGACGTCATTAAGCAGGATTAGTGACAGAACAGCACGTTCATTGTCAACATTTCAAATGCTTGTGCCATGTCCTTTGCTAAGGGCTGGGCTGGGTGAACAGGGGAGCACAAAGAGTGTTGTCATTAGCTTTTAATACCTTTGCTGTGCTCCTCCGCAAAGATGTGCAGAAGACAGCTTAGGCTAAATGGAGTTGTGCAGGCCAGCAGCAAAAACCCAAGCAAGCATCGGGAGGAAAGAAAACGCCTCCATGTCTCAAAGCGGTTGCAATTTCCAGCCCCACGGGAGGTCACTGGGAGAGCAATCACTTTATATTTTATTTTATTTATTTTCTCCTTTTGGAAGCTGGAAGGAGACTGATGCTTCGTGCTGCTGGCAGCTGTCAAGAAAAGGACCTTGAGGGGCGAAGGGACCGAGGTGAGAGCAGCATTTTGGGCTCCCGCGTTCGGCACCCACCTGTTGAGACTGTTATTGGGGGTTGTAAAGCAGGCTGGCGTTTGGGAGCGATAGTTTCTCCAGAGTTGCCTTTAACTAGGGCTGATGTGGATCTCCCGTGCTGGAGTGAGAGCTTCAAATGTGCTCCGTGGAGGTGATGCGCTCTGGTTATTAATAATTCTCATGGGATTAGAAGCAGGGGCGTTTGGTCAACTTGGTATAGACCAGCAGCAGTTAACGGGAAGCTTAGTGCATGGGTTATAACCTGATGTGCTGCACTTTGACTGAAAAGAAAGGGGGAGAAAAAAAAATCTCTTTTCCCTTTGATCAACTAAGGCTACTTTTTTTTTTTCTCCCTATCCTGTTTTTTCTTGCCCTGGTGTTATCTAGGTAATGCTGAATCCCTCTCTTACTGAGGTTTTTCTTGCTTAAAATGTAGGTCTTTCGTGGGGATGCTGCTTCTTTCCTTGAATAGATGCAAATAAGAGCAAATACTTACCCATCATCTAGCTGTGTGTTTTAACAAGCTTAGCGGGATCACACTCCGAGCCTAAAGCTAACGCATGAGGGTTTCTTTGAACAGGGTGCGCAAAATTACCCATCGTCTCGTTGGGTGGGAGAGGGGCCCCATGTTTGAGATCTGACTAACGTTCATTGGGTCAACAGGGTAGAAAGAAGAAGTGAGGTGGTTGTGGCTGTAATTGCACTTGTAGAGCAGTTCCTAAGCCAGCCTGGGTGTGGAATTGATACCCTCCATAACAAGCCTTCAACCCACAGCGCTCTTTCCCATGCAACTCATGGGCTGGACGATGTGTTATTGCCCAGGAAAGCCCACCCAAAATCATGGCTGCCCATGCTGGCGGCGTGCTACGGACAGACACGGGTGACGCTGAAAGGGGATGGGAGCGCAGAGCTGGGACATCGCAATCCATTGCAATCCCTGCCTCCCCAAGGTGGGTTACGACATGTGCCTGGGGGGGGGGTTAATGACCCGGGGACCTCGTTATTATACACAGACCCAACCGATGCCGTTCCCCTGCTGATGTAGTGTTATTTTGTGAAAGAAGGTTTGATTCCTTGCCAAGCTCCTATGGTCTGTCTGGGCTGCAGCCATGCGGGTGAGCCACTCCAGCGCGCATTTCCTTTGCCGTGGTTTCTGGATGGCTGGTGGGCTGTGATCTACTCCTGGAAGTACCTTGGCCAGAAAGCCATGCCACGTGTCTCGTGGCACATTGGCACATTGTTAATGTTTAACAACTGGTACCGCACGAGCCAGGAGCTAAGCTAATACCTGCGCTTTATCTTTGGGTCCTATTGGCATACAGAAACACTCAGGCCAACTGGTGTTTTTAATGGCAAATGTTCTCCGCTGCGTGGTTAGCCGAGGGAATTGATGGAGCTACTCTGGGTGCACACACGGGGAAGTGTTTGGAAGGAATAAAGGCCCTCATGCTCCCAGATTTAAGTCAGTAAGTGGTTAAGGGTTGCGAGAAGAGCACTGAAAGGGGGAGATGGAAGTTTTCCCCTTTCCACAAACTCTCTGCTGCTGGCAAATGCCAGGGACAGGGTTTTAGCCTGGAGGAATTGACCGAAAATTGAAAATGAAAGCCTTTGGTAGGTGGCTGCTGATGCAAGGTGTGATTTAGGGTAGCCTCTTGCTGCAGCTGGTGGGAGGAGAAGCTTCTTGAGACCGTATGGAAGGGTGCTGCTGGAAGGGCTGGCGTGCTCTGCAGAGCCTCAGCGTCCAGCATCTCTGTGCAAAGTTTGCATCGTTATGACCGAGACTGGCTGGAGATCCACGGTTTAAGGAGGAATTGAAATTAGGACTTCAAGCACCACTACAATCTACTGTTTCAGTTTAATTAGTGAACTTAGTTTCCAGACTTAGTGCAATTGCTGTTCAGAGGACACTTGGATTTTCTAGGTCACTTTTCTTTTCCAAAACTTACTATTTTATTTGTTATTTTATTTGTTATTTTATTTGTTATTTTATTTGTTATTTTATTTGTTATTTTATTTGTTATTTTATTTTTTTAATTTTAATCTTAATACTTCTCTTGCCTATTAACTCAAGTGATTTCAGTAACAAACCCCTGCCAAAGGGATATTGGTGCCCAGTGAGCTCTGCCTCGCAGTACTGTCTGAAACAGCACCCACATGTAGCTTTTCATTGCAGCTGCCCAAAGAGAAGGAAGAGGATCCCAAAAGGGACAGGTCAAGATTGAAAGAAGAAGAAGATTGAAAACCTGAAGCTGGATGTGTGCGTCTACCCTACCCTCCCTGCTGGCTCCCCTGAGCAATGTGCACGAGGCGTCTCTCCTGCGAAGCAAGAGGTATTTTTAAAAGATGCAATTTGGGGTTGATGCCTCTGGGGGGGAAGCCTGGTATTTGTCCTAGGCTAAGCAGAGGGTCAAGAGGCGGGATGCCTGCTGTATTAATTGTATTGGAGCCCTTCAGATCAAGTGTCAATCCTTCTCTCTGTTAATTTACAAACTATTTGGCTGCAAAAAGGAGAGGGACCAAGTGTTCATGGGAAATCAAAGCACACAGATTTGGTGCTGCCAAGGAGGGGAAGGTTTCTGGGCTTTGCCTGGGGCAGGTTTTTTCTGCTGAAGCGTTCACCTGCCGGTGTTGTATTTGCTACCAGACGGTGCAGGTGCCGGTGCAACTTGGGGAAAGGTTCCTGTACCAGTTTGAGGGCTGGGTGCCTGATGAGTTCAGCCGTTGAAGGTTTATTCCTTCTCTGGAGACATTCAACCCCCGCCTGGACGCTGTCCTGTGCCCCCTGCTCTGGGTGAGCCTGCTTGAGCAGGGGAGTGGGACTGGGTGAGCTCCCAAGGGCCCTGCCAACCCCTGCCATGCTGGGATTCTGGGATTCCTGAGCACTTGATTGCAGAGGTATTGGCCTATAGAATTATAGAATCATTTAGGTTGGAAAAGCCCCTTAAGGTCACCCAGCCCAACTGTTCCCCTAACGGAACTATTCAATTAGAATCATAAAATAGAATCACAGAATGGTTTAGGTTGGGCAACACCTTTAAGATCATCAAGCCCAACCTTTCCCCTAACCCTGCCATCCCACCACTAAACCCTGTCCCTAAGCACCTCGTCTGCCCGGCTTTTAAATACCCCCAGGGGTGGGGACTCGACCCCTTCTCTGGGCAGCCCCTTCCAGTGCCTGACAGCCCTTTCTGTGAAGAAATTGTTCCCAATAGCCAACCTAAACCTGCCCAGGCACAACTTGAGGCCGTTTCCCCTCGTCCCATCGCCATCGCCCGTTCCCTGGGAGCAGAGACCTTCATGACAGAAGGGTGTAAGAAGCCCATATAAAACCACATTTGGGGTACCCCAATTTGAATGGGACACCTCATGCTCAAGAACAAAGAATTACTCTTGTAAATCTCCACTCTCTGGTGTGATAAATGCAGGTTCCCTTTCTGTTAAAGGGCTGAGTGCTCTGTCCTCACCCAGCTAAGCGTGTCATCATGCAACGCTTGGTGAAGATGCTGTAATTTTGATCTTAAAAGTGGGCATGTGCTTTTAGCATTACCCTGGGTCAGGCTTAGCACCTCATGGGTTGAATTCCCAGCTGGTGCATGTTCATTGGCATAGTCTGGCATCTTGGGCCGCAGCTGGACAGTGGTCGCAGAGCGTTTGGTAAGAAGGTGGTGAGGAGGCCACTCGTGATGCTCTGTAGTTCTTCGTTTCATCAGGAATCATACGATGCGATAGAGATGATAAACTAATCGTTATTTGTTAACACGTTTGTACCAAAATGCATGGGACTCCAGATGAGCGCAGGCTTTGCAGAACACGTGCGTATATAACGATGCTCATAAATCATGCGTTTGAAGAATCTTGGTGACACGTGTGAGAGTGGCGTGAGTGAAATAATATTCAGTTTTCCCCTCGATCTATTACCTGTTTAACACGTTTGTACCAAAATGCATGGGACTCCACATGAGCGCAGGCTTTGCAGAACGTGTGTGCATATAACATGATGCTCATAAATCATGCGTTTGAAGAGTCTCGGTGACACATGTGAGAGTGGCGTGAGTGAAATAATGTTCAATTTTCCCCTCGATCTGCTACCTGGGGGATCCAACCCGTCTTGTACTGCTGCGATTGCTCATGTCTTGCCCAACGTGTGGACGGGTGTATGAATTTCTGGCAGGGATGTGTGTGGAAATTTAAGTTAAAAAAACTGCAGGCATGCCCATGTGTTTCACAAAACAAATTGTCCCCTTTGTAAGGCATCCTTCGGTACCAAAGAGCAGCGCTGTGGATTTATGGTTGTCCAGCAAACAGGCAAGGTGTAAGGTGCGTGTTACTTCAGGTAAGAGCAGCTGCTTTGTAAAACACAGAAACATTGGCAGCTTCAGGTGAACCAAAAACTCTGGGTATAGGGGAGGTGTTTCAAAACATGCTTAAAAAAACCCCAAACCAATTACAATCTGTGTTTTATATTTAAGCTTAGTAATATCTATTTGCCTTGCAGGACATGGTTAGGTCTACCTGCCAAGACTGGTCTGGGGCTACCTCATCATGCTGGATGCCCAGCTTGTGCTGGTTCTGCGGACCATTTCAAAGTTCACAAGAGCCTCCTGCTCCTCCTGGGAAGCACCACTGGCACCGGATGAGTACAGCACCGTGTCGGTCAGCTGAGAAATTCCCAGGTCAACGTCTTGCTGAGAGAAGGCTGTTTTCCTTGGTGGCTTCAGGTAAGTCCATGCCCTTGCCAGGCTCAGCAGAGCTCGGCTGGACGTGGATAGGTGTTGGAGGAGCATCAGCACGACTGAGCTTTCCCTAGCGGTTGACGTGTTGATGCGTTAAAGATCCAGGCAATGGAACACAGTAGGCAGCCAGGGAACAGATGCGGGCACCAATAGTCGGGGTAACTTCTTCCAAGTTTCCATATAGCAAAGCGGAGTCCAATGAGTTTGTAATTACCTGTCCTACTGTTTTCCTTAAAGAAGTTTGAAAACATCTTGGGTGCAACTGCTAAAATCCAGTAACCCTTTTGTCCCCAGTATGCCTTTGCAAAGCTGAGGGCACCGCAGGGTCCCTAACTGCAATAGGAGTCAGGCTCATCTCCGCGGCTCCTGTCTTGGGTGCTTCTGGCTTATTGCATGTGCTAAGAGGTTGGGTATCACTATAAAGAAAGTTTTTTCTAATGCTTAATGGTGTTGCCGGGACTTTCCTCCTCCGGAATCTGGTTTGATTGTGCGTGCTGGGTAGAAATAACCATGTGTGGTGGGAGCATGAGCATAAGCAACCTGGATTAAACGATGAGCGGCCAGTACTGCTTGGAAATGCAGCTCAAGCCATTAATATTGTATCAAAAACTGGAATAGCTTTTATTAGTTGGTCTCTATAACTGGTGCTGCTGCGATGATGAAAGAACAGCGATTGCCTCTCACCTCCCAGCTTTCCTCCCCTGGTGACTGCGATTGCCCCTCATTTCTCCAGGCTGAGGGCGATACTCTTGGAGAATAAAATGTCTGTAGTGCCTGCTTTGATGTATGAGCTTAGTACAAAGATGGTTTTATTTGTGAAGCTATTAGGTAACCTGTCGCTTGATGTGCAGCGTATTTGCGATGCATCACTTCTGCTGACCTGACTGGCTGCTCCCCATGCCACTGCGGCTGCTCCATCACCTGGTGAGTACCATCATGGAGATGCGAGGGCAGATAAAATGTCTGTTTTGTTGAGTTTTGAGCTTTTTCTTCTTCCCCTCCTGTGGGTTAATGGGATCTGAGGGATGTGGTGCAGCTCTGTTTCCTCCTCGCCCGGAGACTCTATTTGCAACCTGATGGCCAAAACCCACCCCTTGGCTTGATTCGTCTGAAAAACCTGCCTGGGCCAGTGCGGCACGGCTCGAGTGACAGAGACGTCTGGGTCTTAACCACAGCTTGGGCCCTGGCAGTGTCCCATAGATAGGATGTTTGTTTTATTCTTAAATTCTTATTACAATGAAACTGATTTAGCCTAGCTTTAAATTCAAAATATTTGTCTTAGACCAACTGGTCTTCTGTATCTGAGCAGAAGTTGTTTATGTAAAGGGGGGTTAAGTAAGTTTTTTGGGGTTTGGTTTAGTTGGTTTTGCTCTATGCTGCCATTGGGCTGCAGCTCTGCTTTTAGTTAATACTGCAGCAAAACTCCTTGTTACAGGAGCCTTTGGAAGACGCAACCAGAGAAGGGTCGTTGGCCTAAAATTGTGCATCTACCCTGTCTTTCCAAGAGGATCCAAAGAAGAGGAATGGAAAAAGTGCAGCTTTTAGTTAGCATGCCTGTGTGCCTACAGTTAGAGGCAGCCAGTGGTGCTCCGTAGCGAAGCACAGGTAAACGCCAGCTTTGAATGGCAAGAAGATGAAGGACTGGAGATGCTCTTTACAGCTGAACTCCTGAAGCTACACCTGTAGCAGTTTAATTAACTAATTGATTAGTTATCACTTGAGCTCAGGGGCTAAGACTTCTGTGAGCTCGTGTATTACTTGATTCATCTTTTGTAGAAACTAGTTTATATTTTGGACCAGGCTTAAGCGCCGCGCTGGATGTACACACATGACTGTAAAGCTATTTTCTTAGCTCCCCCGGGGTAAAGAGGGAGCGAGGAGAAATCCACGGCGGTTCTTGTTTTGACAGAAAGCTTTTATGCTGCGTTTTATTCTAAGTGCTGCATGCTTCCTCGCGTTGCTGTGATTCAACAGGTGTAAGGGGAGAGGCTGCAAAATAAAAGACGACTTCTACCAGTTGCAGGGTATCTTATAACTTGGAAGAGTTCAGGTCCAGAACGCACATGGATGCAGGTGATGGGATACACATCAGTGCAAGGAAGCACCTCCTCTAAGTCCGGTTAAGTAAAACATAACATAACCACCCTAAAAGGATGAGGAAAAAATAAAATAAAAAAAATTAGAAGGTAAGATAATAATAATTAAAACCCACCCCACTTGTCCCCAGCACCACCCAAAACTCCAAACGCATGAGATATTTCTACAGGAGTAAACATCAGGCTGGAACCTGAAAATTGCAGCCCCCTCCCCCCCTCGAGTTTATCCAAGGGGGGTGGTGTGTGGAAAAAAAGAGCCCCAAAACAAGACATTAAGACAGACATGCATTTTTATGCAGTAAAAAACCAAGCAGCACATCCAGCCCCACATCATCTGTATACATTTAAGTACTTAATAAGGAGGACTTACTTACTACTGAAATTTCAGCAAAACCAATACATCTCTTTAAAGTCAGTCAAATTCTAAGTCTTTGATGGAGAAAAAAAAAATCATCTTAATTTCTGTGCTGAAGCTTCTGTCTGTCTGCACAAAGGTATCATTTCAAACATTCCACAGGGAAGTATTGCGTTGCTGGATGGACCCAGTCCAGTCCCACATCTCACCATAAGCCAGTGTTTAAGTTCCTTGTAAAAATATGAGCTGGCAGCACAGGAAAAAAATGCACTGGCTGAACCAGGAGCGTACGATACCTGATTTGGAGTGCCCTGCCACACACCAACACTGGTTTCTGGGGAAGATTCAACTCCACTAATGATTTTGGGTCATCGGAAATTTAAGTGTTCTCTATTTTTGAAAAATAAACTTAAGCAAATACGCCTGAAAGTAAAATGCTAGGACTTACTTTCCTCTTCAGTTTTTGTTCTTCTGTGGCTTGGAGGTCTTGATGCATCATCCTGAAAACCAAAGGATACCTCAGCGCATAGCGCAGTAACGTCCTTGGTGATGTTCTTGATGTTTACCCTGCAAAACAAGGAGACCGTAGTCAGGAAAAAAACCTCCCAGAGCAGAGGAGGGCACAAAATACACCTTTACAAAAGGAATTATTAAATTAAGCAACTGGAATAGCTGGAGCTTGGATCTGTGACCCAGTCGAATAGCTGTGGTACCCAAGAGCTTGGTCCAAATGTTGCCGCAGGGGCACAAGCCCCGGGATTGTCCCAGCCTGGCTCGGAGTCTCAGTAGCTGGACTGAGCTCTGGTGACTCGCTCCCAGCCTGTGTTGCCAGCAAGCATTAAAACCAAAATTCAGCCCAAAAAAACCCAACCCACAAACCACCCTAAAGGCATTCCGGCAGAGAACAGCCAGGCCATCGCTTTGCCTGCAGTTTTATTTCTCTTCCAGCATGCGAGTACTTCTGTGGCAACAAGCTCTTCTCCAAAGATGCGTCGCCTACCTCCTGCCTGCTGAAAACTTGTGTCTGCCATCCCATCTTCACAGGGTAAGACAAAATCTTGAAGCCTGTAAAGCAGATCAGCCCATTACATCAAACCAACAGATTCTAAAAAGTGGCACCCAGGACCCTTCCCTCCATGCAGAAGTAGGGTTGAGCATCGCAAGGGCTGCAGCCCCAGAAAAAGAGCTGCACACAAAAAAGGACCTTTGACTGGTGGAGGAAAAAAGGATGCGTTCTTCCTGCGGTCCACTGTTAAGTTGGAGTGGGAAGGACTGGGAATTCACCTTTAGACTTCACTGACCTCATAAAATAATTCACATACTTTTTTCATGCTCCAAACCCCAGGGATATGGAAGAGGAACCGCTGCAGAAAAAGGCAGCGTTATATTCAACCGCACAGCGACCTGGTCTGACTTCAGAGTTGGCCCTTTGCAGCAGGAGTTCGGCGAGATGCCCTCCAGCAGTCCCTTCCAACCTACATTTTCTCCATGAGCCTGCACCAGCTGCCAAACCACCACGCTGGAGAAAACGATTTATTACTCACCTTGCATTTGATTACGCGGTGCCAGCCCCGAGAGAATCGGCTCCGCTCTGTTCTTGTGCCAGCCTGTGCCGCAGGAACCGGAGGCCCCAGTAAAGATGCAAGGAAAACACACACACCCCCTTCCCCAATGCACCCTGCAAACCCAAGCAGCCCACCGTGTAACACCTCTTTTCAACCAGATTCCTTTTCGGATTACCGCTATATGTTCAGGGGACCAAGCCCAGCTCCAGATAACGAAGTCGGAATTGCGGGTCGACACTGGGTACCTCTCCCAGGCGCACAAACACAAAGCAGCCACCCAGGGAGCAGGCCAGGGATCAATCCCTCCTCCCTCTGCTCAGAAAGCCTTTACACCGCTTTCTCCCTGCAGGTATTTTCTCTGAAGCAGCTGCGGTTTCAGCTAAAAAAAAAAGAAATCCATCCAACAGACCAGAACTTCCCTGTATTTTGAGCTTGCCGTTGCTACAGACCCCTTCAACTCGCAGGAGGACACACTGAGGAGTCGCTGTGATACAACCCAAAAGGGACAGCCCGTCCAACTCAGCCACAACCACATCTCCCTTACCCCTCATCTACATTGTCCAGCGTGAGCAGCAGAGCAAAAAAACACCCTCAGCCCCTTGGACATGAGAGCAAGAAGTTTTACAGGGAGACAATTTCAAACCAATTTACAGGGAGAGAATTTCAAATGTACTGGTTTCTCCCAGTAGAAGACCCTACGGCACACAGCCCGCTGGAGCTTGTGTAGGCAAACAACTGCAGGACACCCAGCCTCCTTCACATCGCCTCCCCAGAAATTTAGGATATGGAACTCAGCCCGCTGGGGAAAAAAAGCATTCGGAAGAGTCCCCGCTGCCTGGCAAGCCCGCAGGGTTTGCAAAGGTGGGCAGCACCACAGCAGGAGCGATGCCGAACGTGCCTCTGAGGCATGGGTGGCATCCGGCAGCGGGGCTGCATGCCACGAGCTCGGGGTACATGGGTGCGGTAAGAGCAGAACCTGCGCAAGGCTACGGCACTGGAGATGCCTCTCATCGGCTTTACAGAATCCCAGCATGGCAGGGGTTGGCAGGGCCCTCGGGAGCTCACCCAGTGCCACCCCCCTGCTCAAGCAGGCTCACCCAGAGCAGGGGGCACAGGACAGCGTCCAGGTGGGGGTTGAAGATCTCCAGAGGAGACTCCACAACCGATGTGCAGATTGCTGGCTTATAGGCTAAGTACCATACCTTTCAGCTTCCTTCCTCATGGGAAATGCATCTTCCACTTCCTCGGATGGAAGAAACCCCCGGCACGCTGCAGTCTTGGAGCTCACCGGGCTTCGCCCTCCATGGTACAGGGGAAAATCGCATCCTTCTCCTCTCTCCGAGCGCAGGTACCTGGAAGGAGCAGCAAAGCACATGGCCAGCATGAACAGAAGTTTCAAAGCAAAGACCAAACACCTTCCAAGCCTCAGGTGCTTCACTTATTGCTAGGCAGTCGGGTGGAGAAAAGCTGCAGTTGTGCAGGCACGGGCTCGGAGGCGGTCCGTGGGGCTGTTTGCACATCCACACCGGCTCCAAACTGGGGAACAGACAGGCTCCTGGCCACGCCACATTTTCAGGGGGCAGGTGAGGAGGTGGAAGGGCTGAGGGTGCCTTCCGGGGGAATCTCTCACATGAAAGCACGGTGAGAAGCTCCTGGTCCTGGGCAGCCAGCCTTCGAGAGGTTTCTGCCTCCGGAGTGGCCTCGAGCCCAGGCTCAGAAGGAAGGATTTGGAGCGGCTCGTGTTGCCATGGAGACTGCAAGGACTTAGAGGATGCTAGGAGGAAAATTCACAGGTAAAACTGGCTCCCCCTGCCCCTCCTGCTCTCCCATCCAGAAGTCAAAGGGACCATCTGGGGAAGTCTAAGGCACGGCAAACAGAAAACCTGCTAAGTCACGTACCTTCCTGCTACAGACACGGCCAGGCTGTAGGACCCACGGCTCCACGAAGCTCTAAGGTGGGAGGATGAAGAAGCCTCCAGAAAACAGGAATATCCCCAAGTTATTCCAGTTAGAGCCAGCAATTTTGGAAGAGGGTATTAAGCTTCACAGACCATGCTCCATCACCTCCTCCTCTTACCTCTGCCACTGTAGGTTCTTCCCCCACTTCCCCCCCAACATATCCCGTGGCAACCTTTCGGGGAGATCGGGCCACCTCCTTCTGGGCCCAGCCTTTCCCATCACCTTCAGTCCAATGCTCCCGAGCACCACGGGCACGGCGGCCGCTCGGAGAACCTCCCAGATGCCATCCAGAGGCCGGCTGATGCTATTTACCAACCAACTCCTTCAGCCCGCAGCCTGTTCTCAAATTGCTCTGGGGAAAGGAGAGCTGCTTGAAATAAAACCAGTCTGCATTCAACTGTCCTGGCAGACCGCACGGAGAGCCTACAGGCCAGGGGTTAAGTGCTCCTGCAACAAAGCACAGGCTCCCCACGGGTCACTGGGAAATCCAGCGTTTTTAACATGCTCGTTCCTGCCGAATCACGTTTCCACACATTAAAGCCTCGTCCCTGCTCCGCGCTGCACTCAGCAGAGCCTTCCCACCACATCTGCAGCTGAGCTGCCAGCGCCCGCCGGGATCAAAGGGTGAATTTGGGGAGAGGCATCCGAGCGCTGCCTGCACATGGGTTAAGGATGCCCCGACTTCTTGCACTGGAGAAAGGGCTTTTAAGCCTGCTGCCTTCCAGCTCCCCAAGGCTTTCGTCCCGTGCTGTTGCTAAGGATCGCGGCCAGGTGACTTGCACATGGTCCCACCGCGACCTGAGACCCGAGAGCACAAACAGCTTTTTACAGGGGCTGAGAAATTGCCGTGGAGCCGGCACGACCCGGAGGCGGCAGCGCCTGGCAGGTGGGACATCGGGTGGGCACAGACAAGATTATTATCCCGACTCCATCTGCCGTCCTGCGCAAAGATCAATGCTCATTTCCAGCAGCCCACCGTTCTTCAAAGGCCTGACTGAGATAGTTGCACACTTTCCAAATTACCGCATGTTTGCATTTAGCTCCACTTGCCCTCGCTTTCACTCCACTTGCCACTTACCTGTTACTACATCCTATAAAAAGGGGCTTTCTCCCAGCCGATCACTGTTTGACCCTTGCCGTGCACATTTAAAAGTCTCTGCCGCTGCAATAGGGCCACGAGCAAAGCACTGATGCCAAACACACGGTTGCAACTGCTCCGGAGACCCCTGCAAAGGAATTCTCCTGGGCCAACACTAACTTTAAGCACTGCACTGGAGCTGGACAAAAGGAGCTACGATACCTTAACATTGAGATCTGCAGCTTGCTCCCAGAGACACGGATACCCAGGGCTAAGGATTTTATGTGCTCCTTGGTCAAGGCACCACATCAGCATGTCCATGGGCTCCTCTCCTCACAAGCGCCTTCCATCTCTTCTGTCTCGCGGGGCTGAAGGTAGAAACCGTGCTCCCCATGCCTCTCAGTTAAGTATCGCTTTCCACATGAAAGACAAGCAAGGCTGGTAAAATAAACCCACCCATGTTACAGAATCCCAGCATGGCAGGGGCTGGCAGGGCCCTCGGGAGCTCACCCAGTGCCACCCCCCTGCTCAAGCAGGCTCACCCAGAGCAGGGGGCACAGGACAGCATCCAGGCAAGGGTTGAAGATCTCCAGAGAAGGAGACTCCACAGCCCCCCCGGGCAGCCAGCCTTCTCTTCTCCAGGCTGAACAAGCCCAGCTCCCTCAGCCTTTCCTCCTAGGGGAGATGCTCCAGTCCCCTCATCATCCTTGTTGCCCTCCTCTGGACTCTCTCTAGGAGTTCCTCATCTTTCTTGAACCAGGGAGCCCAGAACTGGACCCAGTGCTCCAGGTGGGGTCTCCCCAGGGCAGAGTAGAGGGGGAGGAGAACCTCCCTCGCCCTGCTGGCCACGCTCCTCTTCATGCACCCCAGGATGCCATTGGCCTTCTTGGCACCAAGGGCACCCTGCTGGCTCATGGCCAGCTTGTGGCCCACCAGGACTCCCAGGTCCCTCTCAGCAGAGCTGCTTCCCAGCAGGTCAGCCCCCAGCCTGGACCGGTGCATGGGGTTCGACCTCCCCAGGGGCAGCACCCGACACTTGCCGTTGTTACACCCAGCTAGCGTTGTGCTGGGAAGGGTTTCAGCGTACGCCACCCTGCTGCACCCTCGGAGAAGCAATATTAGCAAAGGAGACAAACTGACCCAGCGCTTCCTCCTCTGCTCAGCGCACCCCGTTACCGAAGGACCCCTCTCTCAAACATCCTTTTTCCTTAACCAAGAACTACGCTGCTCTGCCGAAAAGGTAAAGGGAGGGCTACTTTTGTTTAAAACCACAGCTTTCTTCTGAAAAACAGCTCTCCACAACACTCTGCGAGCCTTTTACCTACATCACCGCGCTTTGGCTCGTCTTACCACGATGAAACACTTTTGATGTTCCCCCCCCTTCCCCCCCTGTGGCCTCCTTGCTGGGCTACCAGCCCTCCATTTGCACGGCCAATACCGGTTCCAACCCGGACATGGCTTCGCATCCATCTTCAAGCGAATACTTTTATTAAACGTTACTTTTCAGAAGCTGTGGTCAAAATCCATTGTGAAGAATCGATCCTGAGCACTTGGCAGCCTGTGCCAAAGCATGTAACTAATAGACTTTGATTCCAGCCTGATATATTTATTTTATAGGGCTAATAGAATTTATCGAAGGAAAAAATCTAATACCCAAATCCAATTCTGGAATTCAATCCACAGCCACTGTAATTTGTTTCTCTTTCAGGTCACCCTACCTGAGGGTGCAGTCCAAGAAACAGCTTTGCACTGAAGGTTTGCTCCAGCGTCATTTAAATGAAATTTATGGTTTAAAATCAAAACTCCTTCCCGAGTGGTTGTGACAAGCCAACAGACGGCATTTTCTAGGACAGCATCTGTTCTTTCCTGCAGAGTCTGAATAATTTAACCAGAACATGGAAGTTCCAGCGGAACCAAGGAGCCCACATTTAAGGAGAAACGGGACACGCAGTTGTTTCCTATTCAAAATTGCTAAGCTTTCACGTTGCCTCCTACCTCCTCTCCCCCTCCTCATTCAGACCTATTGGGAACTGCTCCGATCAACGCGAGGGGAGATTAATTCTGTCTCCTAAAACAGCGTTCAAATGGCAACGACTCTTCGGTCATTTCACCAAGATGCCAGAGAGGAGGCATTTGCATCCGAGGTCGCACTTGGAAGAAGGAAAATAGAAGAGGAACGACATACAGGAGCAGACAGCTGTGAGCTCTACAGGCGGTTAGTTTTAGGCATTCTGGAAGAGAAAGTTAAACCAAACAGTCAAGTTATTTCCCTCAAAAAACACAAAACCTTTGGAAGCGATATAGCAAACGTTCAACCAGGGTTCTGCCCAACCTTACTGCTAAGGCCTGCGGGCAAGACGGACTCTGAGCACGATGCCAGCACAATCACCAGCGCTACCCAAATCCGCTCCCCCCCCACCTGGATCTGTTCCTACAGCTCGCTAGGAAGTGCAGGTGGACGGCCGCGCGGCAGGAACAGCTTGGTTTCGTGGAGCGCTTTGGCTCCGCTCGCTCCGAGGAGCCGTGCCAGCGGCCGCCTTCATCCGGGGAGCGGTTCCGGCATTTTTACGGCCGCAGAACCGTTTGCGATGTCTCCGACAGCCAGATGACAAAGAGCAGCCACAGC
Organism: Egretta garzetta; assembly: GCF_000687185.1. Lineage (NCBI taxonomy): Eukaryota > Metazoa > Chordata > Aves > Pelecaniformes > Ardeidae > Egretta > Egretta garzetta. The sequence continues at coordinate 117,978 of NW_009259309.1, read as the reverse complement.
TCCAACGGACCTGAGCTCCAGCACCTAGTGGCTGCAGCGTGAGACGTAAGGTTATTCAGGAGTCCCGGGCGCTGGTGAAGCATCGCGCCTCCTTCTCTCCGCCAAGGTCAGCAGGATCTGGAAGTACCACAAAAGACTTTGGGCACGGCTATACGTACTCAGTATCAGCACACTCCTTCAAGGACGGTCGCCAAAGCAGAGGTGGACAACAAGGTGGGGAAAGGTCTCCGCAGGTTTGGCAAGGACGCGGTGGGAGGCGAGAGAAACTTAAGCGAGCCCGTGAATAAAGAAGAGAAGAAACGATCTGGAAGTTAAAGTGTTTATTGATGTGTTTAAACTTTGTACATTCCCCACAGACCACACTAAGGAGTTTGCAGGTAAATCTGTGCATAGTGGGAAGAGACACGGAAGGGGGAAGAAAAAAATAAAGTCACAGGAAAAATAGAAAAAATACACCACAGGTTACCAGAACCTCCAGATTTAAAAAAGCCGTGAGCATTAACACCAACTATACAAGCATTACAAAGACATGATGGTGAGTGGAACAATACCCCTTTTGTTCTTCGCGGGGCCTATGCACCCAATTTCCCTTAAAGCAGGCAGTATCCCTTTCCAAACGTACCCCTCTCTTAACCCCAGTTAAGTGAACCGCTGTTTTAACCCCCGTCAGAGCGAACTCCACGTTCGTCAGCTCCCAAGGTACTGATTATTGCAGTGATTTGTCATGTCTGGGCAAACGCACCCAAAGCCGTGCCTATGGCCCAACATCACCCAGAGAGACGCAAAGGCTCCAACCCCTGCGTCTCTTCACTACTTACCATGTTGGTGAGGCAGGAGGGCTGGGGAAAAATTAGAAAGTAGTAGCAAGAGGGGGCTGTTAATGCCAGGTGAGTACTGAAGGAAACTGGTTCGGAACGGAGGATTTAAATTCAATACCAGGAACTTCCAACTCTAGAGCAGAACTGAATCTGGAAGGGGAATGTGCAGACCCCAGTATGCACAAACCATGTCCTAACATTCCACTAGAATAACTATAAACAGAGATGCTAGAAGCCTTTTAACTCCTTGCCTCCAGGGAGTCTTGATTCCTAGAGCCCAAACTGCTAAGCAGCAGGGTGCACATCACTGGCATATGAGGATGGGGGTTTTTTTCTTTTTTTTTTTTTTCTTTTTTTTCTCTCGTTATAAGGATTTTTTCATTAGTTACCATTTCCAATTGCTTCCTTGCTTATGCTGTCGTAGTTCCTATCCCTAAATTAATCTCTTTGCAACTCCCAGCGAAATTCACTTAAAAAAAAAAAAAAAAAAAAAAAAGGAAAATAAGAATACTGCTTTATATATAAAAGCCAAAATGACTGAAGAGCCACAACTGTCTCCTTTTTACAAGGCGGGCTGGTACAAATGACCCTCAATATACAGGTGGTCTATCAGAAATAAAAATCAACATTTCCCATTTTATATATATATAGAGCTTGTATCGGACAACAGTACAACAGAACTGGTATTTTTCAGATTATTTTAGAAAAAAAAAAAGAAAACTACATCTCAGTCAAATATCTGCAATAGATCCATTTTTCCCATTTAAGGAGATTTATATATCATATTGTTATATTATCATTTCTTCACCCATTTAAAAGAATGGAAATTGCAACTCTACAGTAGTAATTATAGTCTTAATGATCCAGGAGTTCTGAATGTAAGATGAAGTCCTCTCGAAGCAACTGTTGGTCAGTAGTTGATCCAAAACGCTGGACCACTTTGGCCCTCCGCCCTGCTCCTTTCCCGGTCAGGGCTGTTGTATCTTCATCTCTTTTATATCTGCATCTGCTCCAGGTATTTGTAAGTGGGGTTCTCATAGCCATGGTTTTGCATCTTGCTCAGATGCCGCTCTTCTGGGGTAAGCATCGGGTCAACCTTTGGAAAAACCAGAGGGTTACTGGTCAAAGGAGGTACTGGCAGGCCTTATTTCACAGTAACAAGAGCCGACAGGCAAACGCCGGGTAAGTACCGTGGGTAAGCAGTAAACAGGAAAAAAGGTAAGCCACAAAGAATAATTTGCTTAGCAGAGTTCCTCGTTTGGGTGCTAATGCCTCCTTGCCTGCCCTTGCCTCTTTGGGGATGTTCGCCACAAATCTCGAAGAAGTTAGCTAACGTTACAAATTTGGGACCCGCTTCTTTCATTAAAGAGGTCGCTATAATTTCCCGCATCGGTTGGGCAAAGGGGAAAAGCAGCTTTCTCCAGACTCCATTAAGTTGTCATTAGAAATATGCACGCTGGGAGCAGAGGGAAGAAGAAGGAATCGCTTCTCAGCGTTCAGCCCATTGCGCTGTCTTAATAGTTGTTACATTAGATGGGAGGACAAATTGCTGTAGATTGACTGACTTACTCCCCTGCTAAAGGTATCGCCTGAAAAGCTCATTTACTGCTAAATCCTACCCTGAGCCAGACAGGGAAGCCTAATTGAATTCCTTGTGATAAGCGAATACAACTGTGAAGTGACAGGTCCCAGCATGGCACGCTGATGACCGATACCTGCATACTAATAACCGAGCGATGAAGATGTCAGCATCTACGGAGTTAAGTCCCATCTAGCTAGGAGCAGAGCACTTGATGGCTTGGCAGCTACTGCCATCTTCGCCCCCTACACACAACATGTGATTCAACGTTGACTATTTTCATCCCCGGTGATGGAGCAGGAGTTGTTTCTCACCTCCACAATTCCATGGCTGATGGTCCCATACTGCCTCTTCCTCAGCATCACCAAGCTGATGACTATAACAGTAGCTATGGCAACAGCAATCACCAACAGACCAATAAGGGCGCTGCTGCTGAAACTGAAGTCATCGCGAAGGGAGTTGTCATTATCCTGGAGAGAAGAAAACAAGGGAGCGGGTAGAGGAAGGGGCATGTGGGAGATGCACCGCTCAACGCAAACCTGAGAAGGGGCCACCAGTAAGGTCTTCAACTGACTGTGGTATCAAGACATGACTGATTACACTAGATGGTGTAAATATTTCACCTCTAAATACTTCTTTCACCTCTAAATATTTCACTGAAAGGATAATGAACACACAACTGTGTCTCCCTTCGGCATTCTGGACAGGCACTGACCCAGGCTGCTTCCCTTTTGCAACTGAAGAGTCAGGTTAGCATCCATGTGCGTTTACTGTTTCCATCTTGACGCAGAAATGCTGTACTGCATTGCATTCTGCATGACCTCCCAGAGCAGTGTTAAGGCACCGAATCCCCGGAATTCCGTCACACATAGGAAGCGAAACCTGGCTTTAGGAATGGGCTGATCGCTTGGCTAGACTCGGTAGCCACATACATACCGGCTCGTCCACCAGCCCACCGACACGCTCCGCATTGAAAATCATTTCCTTCACATCAAGGGTTTCATCAATTACCTGAAAACAGTCACAAAAGTGGATTATGAAAGGAGCCACGCAAAACAGGTGGAAGAAGGAATACGAGAGCAGGCAAGAGACCTTTAATGAATACTAGCAACCACCTACCATGTTTCCCCTCCCTCAACAGCGTGGGAAGTTCTCCAACTTTTAAAGCCACCCGAGTTAGTACTGCAACCATTTGGATGTTCAGACTACCTCAAACTAAAGGCCCAGTTTAAAAAATAGGCACTTGCCTTGGACACAGCACTTCTGTCGTGTCAGATCTGGCCTGTGGCTTTAAAATGCTTTTGAAAGGAAACTCTCAAAAGTCGACTTGTTTTTTTTTAACCCAGGGAACTCAGGCAAGTCAGCTGCCGCCCTGACCTAGTGAATTCTTTACACTGTAGACAGAGCTAACACCTACGGGGTCGCTCACCTTCAGAAGGGGGCAAGGCCTTTCTTGCCATGAAAAATAGGTGGGCAGACAGACGGAACACACCGGCATTCGGTGTATGCAGACAGCAAGCTACCTAGCTAAAATAAAGGCCCATCAAAGGGTCTTGGCTTGGGAAAGCAGATACTAAATCAGACACTTCTCCAGCTCAGACTGCCAAAGATCTAGATCTCTCTCCTTCCCTCACCCTCCCACCCTTCTCATGCTAATCAGCATTAAGAGCCTACAATAGTCAGAAAACTGACTCCCCCACACCATATGGATAATGAATACCCTGACATTCTGCAAGCAGGAAGGAGACATGGAAATAAGCCACCGCTATTAATTAGTGTCCACGGCAGGCTTTGCTGTACAAAATAAAGGCGGAGGGCTCACCACGTTTTCATCCACTTTGTTCTTGCTGTTAATCACTTTTTCTTCAGCGCCAATCAGCCCATCCAACTCAGTCATGCCAGAACCTGCACCAAAAGAGCAAGGCAGGGACCGTTAGTCAGCCCCCCGTGACATTTAGGAAGGGTTACCTACTCTCTGTAGAGCTGCCATGGCTAGCGTGTTTAACCGCACGGACCGCTGACTATTAATCTGTCTTCATGCTGTTGTGTCAGAAGGGGAGCTCATAAGCTATGCTACAGTGACAAGTGACTGGGGGGGTTCTGTTAATGAGGGGAAATGAGGTGGCAATGAGAGGAGCAGACAAGACTCACCAAAAACAGGCTGCAGTGTAAATCCCGACATACCATACCGTTAAGTGCTGCTGTTAGAAGGTCCAAGGCAACACGTAACACAAATCGTGAGCGCGCGTTCCTTTCTGCAAACGCCACCCTGGGCCACCACCGCCTCACCGTGACCCCCGTGATGGAAGTACCCATCTCCTCTCTGCTGAGAGCCAGCGTGCGGGGAACGCTTGCAACCGCACGGTCAGCATCACCCATTCTTTGGAAATCAAGCGCATCAGCAAGCGCCTCGGGAATGAGAATTTCAAGGTCACCTGGCGCAGCTCTGTAATGAGCTGCTGTCCCGTATCTGGCACAAGCCCAGAAACAATAAATCCCAGGGCAAGGGAGGAGCGAAGAACTAGACTAGCCTTTGTACCAGAACATCACTCACCCATTTCTCGGCTGAAACTAGCATAGGCTCAAGAGAAGAATATCAATTAACAGAAGGCGGCTGCTCTGCATAACCTGTTTTGATCTGAAGCGTTTATAAATAGATCGGATCGATAACAGAAGAGCCTGATGCAAGACACTCAGACCGAACGTAACACAGCAAGTTAGGAGAACGCCAGTTTTCCATCATCAGTAGGCACAACGTAATGTCCTTCGCGACACCTATGCCTCCCTAATGCAAAACCAGGAGAACAGCGAAGCCTCAAACCTACAGCGGGGTCTCTCCAACGAGAAGGTGGGGGAAATACTACTACAGGACTTAACACTTTGCCGGTGATTGCATACACCTCTCCACAAGCTGCTGAGCTTGCAGGTTGCCTAAGACATTATGTCAACTGCCGCGGAAATTGGCAGCGTGTTCTTTGATGAGATGCAAGGAAAGGCTAGCTTGGCTCCAAGGCAAGTTTTTACAGTGACAAGCTTTTACTGCCTGAAAATGCCAAGGAAACGAACGTTTCACTCCAACTCCTCCCAAAAGAAGCATCTCGGGTTTTAGTGCATCCCCTTTTCCTGTACGGTTCTTTGGAGACAGTAATCAGATTCCAGGCACGGCCAAGGCTGCCAGTCTGACTTCTCACGGCTGTCAAAGCAGGTCATGTTATTGTGAAAGTCAATGATTGGGATTTTCTGGAGAGACTAGCCACAAACAGTTTTTAGAGAACTCCTGTGTCAGCTTTTGGCCGACGGCTGCTTTATTCAATTCTCAGGAGCCAGCGTAGCATAGTCTCCAGGGCAGGGAGTTCAGCTGCTGCACTGCGCTTTGCCATTTGTCACAGAGCACTGTACCAAATAACAGACCCGGTTCCACGTAGCTCAAAGGCACAGTATAGATTATATACCTCCCAGAGGAAAAAAAAAAAAAACAAAACAAAACACCACCACTCACACGCACAAACCACCCCCCGAAAAAAAAAAAAAAAAAAAAAAAACACACACCACCACTCACACGCACAAACCACCCCCCAAACTCCCTAGCAACTTGGTGAAATGAAAAGGGAAGGGAGAGAAAGGGCGAGTGCAGGGTATTATCTTGTCCCCAAATCATCAGAAACTCTTCATTTACCCAAACAGGGAGAACCAGCCTGTATTTATCATCTTTAACTCAACAAAGCAGTTGTCCAAAAACCAAAAAAGAAAATTCAAACTAAAGGCTGTCTCCATTCTTTCCAGAGCAGTCAGGAGACTGAATTAGCCGCACGCTGTTCTACAAGAGGGATGAAGGTGACTTACATTTGTACAGAAACGCTGACAATGAGAAGAGTTTCAAGCTATCAAGCTTCCCCGTGTTACAAAACTGTTTGTGTTCATATTAAATGGTTATTAGCAAAATCCTTTGCTCTCCTTGGAGATGCCGCACAATCCATTTGGAACCAAAGGCAGATTAAAATGCTTGGGTTTACTCCCCACACATAGCACATGCACCACTGCTCTCTGCAAGAGCATTTTAAGAATTAGCCTTCCATTTCTACTTCAGGAACTGGATCTGTGGTAGCGGATCAGCCAGGCCTGATCTTTACCTGAGACTGTATCGCCAACAGAGGATTTAATTTAATGCCAATATTTCTATGCTGCTCTTAAAGCCCAGGCAGCCCCCTTTTAGCCAGGCACTGAGTTACTGCAGAATTAGTAACCAGCTAAAGGAGAAATGGATTATCACCAGAGACTTGACCAGTACGGAGGGATGCGACGTGTGAAAAGGTGATGCCGAGGAGACCACAAACACAAAGAAGGAATCTCCTAATTTACCTGCCCCAGGCCAGCTGGGCTCTGTAATATCTATGAGGGTATCTACGAGGACATTTAGCCAGGAAACACAGCCTATGTCTGCTGCAGCACTCTCACTCCTAGGTTAGTAAGGACAGAGTCCACAGCAGGCGGAAGAGCCTCTAGACTATGTCCCATCAGCACTGCGAGGTTTATTTTGAGAAGTGTTGGATGTGAGCACGCGTGGAGGGATGCAAAGTACTGCGTGGCTGCAGACAGACTGCTAGGCCCACATTTCTTGAAGGCAAAGAAGCTAAACCATGCGCTCTGAGATGTCTTGTGAGCCCGTCAGGGAGGAACACACACAATCAATTAGATGCTCAGACTAGCTCGTTTCTTTAACACTAGGCCTAAACAAGCAAAATCGAAAGTTACCCATCTAAATGAGAGCAGGGAAATGAAAACAAAGGTGAGTATGAAACTAAAGTGAAGCTATCAAACACACTGAGAAGGTAGGAGAGTGATCGAAAGCACTGTGAGGGAGCAGCTTAGAACCAACCTTTTTTCATTGGATGGTACAAATCCGGCTGAGGATCTAGCAGGAGGGAAAACAAAAACAAAAATAGCAGAGAAAGGAGATTAAGAGAGAAAGGAAAAAAGGCTTGCGCATGATTTCTGACTCAGACCCTGGGAAAAGCTTTTAGTCTACAGCTTTCTTTAAGCTCGGGACTCTGTTCAAGCATTTTTAAAATAAATACACACACACACACACCAGCTGTCAACACCCGATGATAAAAAAATAGATATATATTTTTAAAAAAATAAAGAGAATTCCTGCAGCCCTTCAGCAGGTCACAGCACAGAGACTTAACATTACAGGCGACTGTTTTGGTAAAAGATTGAAAATTAATTCCAGAGTCAAGCCACACAGTAAAAATTTAACACTCCCTGCAAAACGGAAAGAGATTAAACAATTTTGCGAAGAGAAGAGTCGGAAAATCAAGAGAGCAGCTCAGTGCAAATTACTCATGGCACTGCCTCTTTCCAATGGCCAGAGTCTGAGGGGTACTGCTGGGGCGACTGCTTTGCTCTTACATCACCCAAAGGGACGGAGCTTTTCGTTGCACTGAGCTGAGCCTAACGGCTAAGGAAAAGCGCCTATGTTCTGTAACGCCGGTGAACCCAATTTTCAGTTCCACATACCTTCGCTTTCAGGCAAGGCTGGGAAGGTTTTCACCTGGAACGGACGGAAAGGTTTGCCCTCCAGGGGAATTTCTTCGCTCTCCTCAGAGCTCACTCTGACATCCACCTGGGATTCAGAAATGGAGGATGTGAACTGATCCATGTCTGCACGTTGCTCCTGAAGCAGCTCATCTGAAAGGAATAAGAGGAAATATTACACAAACTGCGTGAAGCCTGGCAGGAACAGAAAGGGGCAGATGGTTTGAACCTAGCTGAGGAAGGCTGCAGGGGAACACTGTTCGGGGCTGCCACGTTAGCTTATCTTGCGTGCTCTGAATTCTCATCTGGAATGCTTGGTAAAGGCATCGGCTAGAAATACATACAAATTAAGGGCCAAGAGGCTGGATGGGGCAAGAGGTTTTGGCAAGATGGAGTTCAACTCCTATAAAGCAGGAAAGCATCTGCTTATTTTTATGGAAATTTTTCATCTCCCTTTGAGAGCTCGCTCTGCTATTCTGAATGTTGTTGACTTCTTTTAAACAGACAGTGAAAGTTCTTGGGAAGAAGCTATTCTGACCAGCTGCACTGCAAAACCCAGAGACTATCTGCCCTGCGGAACCTAAGCCTAAGCCCAAGTCCTTGCTGTTGAAGGCATCCCCTCAAAGGAGCTAGCAGTCTTTCTGGATATAAAGCATCTTCACTAGATATAAAAGCTTGTAGTCTAACAGAGTGGCACGGGAGCTGGCAGAGGCACTCACCAATCTCATCCTGGATTTCTTCAGCCACATATGGCACCTTGTAGAGCAGAGACAAGCTTTGATTCATCCGCTCCTCAATCACATGGAGATGTGTCATCACCTGCAAATGTACAAGAGTGTGTTGGAGTAGGCAAAGACTGTCAGTCACTTGATCGGTACCGATACTTCGCTTGTTAAATAAAGTATCTACTACTGGTGGATCTGCCACGACAGACAGCAGAATGGGACACAAGTCCATCTAGTCCAATTGTCTGACCAATGCTCTCTAACACGTCATGTTTCACTGGAACCGGCCATTTGTACATGGCGCGCTCAGTATTTTGGGAAAGGCTGGGGGTGAGAGAGAGGATTCAGCTGACTCTTGCTGTAACCCGCTCTCCACTGGAGACACTGAAGCTGGTATTTCCCATATGCCAGATACGGTCATAATTCATTTCCTGCCGCAGCTACAAGCAAGTGCTTTATTAAATGGATTATCATTCCTGACTGCTAGAAAAGATACACGCAAAGGGAGCAGACAATATTATTTATCAACTCTGGCTTCAGAACAAAGGTGCCTTTCAGAACAACAGTGGCATTACATTTGTCTTACACCCACTCACTGGCAACAGCATTCTCCCTTCATTTGAGAAATAAAATCAAACTCTATGCAACCTCAGATCGCTCTTCCCCAGCATATTAAATTCACTGGTGAAGTCAAGCCTGACCTGAAGAGGGTGCTGCATAATCAGGGATCACGCAGACCAAGAAAAACATTTATATGGGCGGCCAAATGTTGGAAAAAGCTAAGGAGTTGAATGGACCTGTTTTACAATCTGACATGTACCTGACCTTTAAGAGCAAGGATGAAAGCAATTTAATTTTACATGTGGCAGCTTGTCAATCAAGGGAATCGATCGAGGAGCTTAAAGTGCATCTGAAAAGTAAAGCGAATGGAAATTGAACTGTACCACCCACATCCCTCGCATGTCGATTTGTTGACACTGCAGCCTTCAGAATGAATTAAGGACTGTTTAGGTTTTAGCTTAAGAATACAGTTCACACATTCCCTCTTGGGCTTTGGCAGCAGCAGAACAAAGGGTCAGGGTGGACTGTGCTTGATATGCTAAGCTGTCTCTGAAAATGCTACCACATATTCCGCATCACAAGCCAAACACCAGCTTGTAAATACCACAACTGCTACCGCTCTTTCTAAGGACATGCACCTTCAGAAGAACCATAGGATCAGGGGCAGACAACCCGAGAGACAAGAGTTGAAGGTGCACCGCTAGCACCCAGAAACGACAGGAAACCCACAGGACCAGGCACCTCCAAGTGTCAGGTTCGCTTCTAAAAAACCACTGCAACGCTACTCTACACCTCACCAGAGGCGACAGTAACAGACACCAGTCCTCATCTTACTCTTAAACCATGGTATTTCCATTTACAGGTTATACAGCCAATAAAAGCATTTTTTTTCCCAGTGAACTGGGACTGGTAAAACACAGATTACATTCCTACAGCTGTGCCTGGACAGTCAATTCTCTCTGCTTCTCTCTGAACTTGTGACCCTTATGAACAGACACCTTTCAATGTCAACAGGCCATTCTTAACTTGAATCTTAGGCCTTTCGGTACATCTTTCACTATTTTAAACGCGGGTTGTAAAAACAAGTATGAGGAGATAATTCAAAAGATTTGTGGAACATCCGCAACCACTCTTACAAGTACTTGGCCAGGTTTGACACCCACTCGAAGCAGCATGTTCACATACACTACCTGGCAGAAGGAAAATCACTTTCTGGCTACTCAGGAGCATTAAAATATATGGCAGCAGCACAAAATAAACTCAGCAAAGCAGACTTTCTAATAAAGCTAACAATGACGATCAAGTGCTTGGCAAGGGTTATGTGTTACACTTTGGAAACAAGGCAATAACTCTGCAAGAGGCACAAGAGGATTCCCTCAAGGCATCACGAAGAAGGAGCTTAATGAAAGGAACACACAGACACGAGGTCTTGAAAGGAGTGAGGGAGTCTGTTCAAGGATGACCAAGTCCCCAGCAAATAATTTCATGGGTGCTTGACAAAAGGAAACGCAAAAACGATACTGAACTTGTTCTAACCCCCCACTCCCCGCCTTGTCACCGTGACCAACAACACTTCATGGCTAAAACCAGAGTTCCACTTTTTAACACCGAGTCAAGTACCACGGCAAATCGTGCAGACAGCATACCTGGTGACAGGCAATACGCATACAGAATGGGAGATCTCTGCACAAGTAGAAGTTGCTATAGTACCCAGCAAATTAGCGTGAGGACTCGACGCATGGCTTCTGGAGTCTCCAACAGCCAGGGCTGGGTAACAACGCCTGCCTTGGCAGAAACATTCTTATACCTGAGATTTCATCTGTGCAGCCTTTTCTGGGTCAACTGCCAGGACGTGCTGGTAATGGCGGATGGTGTGCAGGCGGTCCTTGTTCTCAGCACGAACGTAGCGCTTCAGAGCTTGCAGGATGCGGTGGGGCTGCAGGATTTGAGGAGGGGAAGAGTTCAAATCCATTTGATTCCAATAAAATTCACAGCTGAAATACAGCACTTCAGATGTGAGCCTGCTTTGTTACTGGACAGATCAATCACCTGCGCTAACCTCTTAGGTATTTTCTTTTTAAATTAAGTCTGACTCGGAACACTATGCCTTATGAACACTAAACAAAGCGGAGTGTTTTTAAACCAGGCAGAAAGGAGAATGAGTCAATTAGGAAACCCACTGCTAGGTCTTCAGCGCAAACTGCCATGATGGAGAAAGCTTTACTGGGAACCTAATCCCAGCTTCTGCCCCAGCAGGTCATAGGCAGTCTTCTCACCAAGCCGTTCCCACCTTCCACCCTACCCAGCACTACCCTACTGTAAAAATTCCTTGCAGAGAAACTCACCCGCGGTGGGTCAGCCTGCAGGGCAGCCAGGTAGTTCTCCAGAGCAATCCGACGGCGATCGTTCAACATGGCTTCCACACGAGCCAGGTGAGTTTCCACAAGCTGCTGCTTCTCACTTGCTGCCTCTTTCTCCAGAGATTTAACCATTGCCTGGAAGTGCTGGAACAAAGAAAGGAGTCTGCATGAAATGTGCTGTACGCACCAGGGTCACCTATTCTCCCTCACATAACTCCTTAGAACAAACGGAGCCTGTCACACTCCATGTCCTAGGCATTTACGGTAGGAGAGAAGGGCATTTGAGAAATGTTGATGCAGATTTCATCTTTGCAAATACCACAGTGACAATTTGCTTTCCAAACTTCCTCCAGGAGCCATTTCAAAGGTCTCAAGAGGCCAAATGGCCTTGCAGATAAAGATCTTGTTGGGGTTG
>NW_009259309.1:74729-105951 GCF_000687185.1 Egretta garzetta | reverse complement strand
ATGGAAGCAGGATTGATCCCTTCAGCCTAGAGCCATTCATCTGCATTTGCAAAAGTTTACAAAGGTATTGCGTAGGGGGTTTTTCATTAACACACCTTCAGATCAAATCTCTATATATTCTATCAGAAAGGTCATAACCCACATCTCCAAACGAACCAGAAGGTCGATTAAGTGTTGTTACGTTTCAACAGAGATGATTAAAAACTCTTTTGGACTTGCATGGATTTCCAAACGGTGGCTTGAAGTTAAAAAATGTAGAGAGAAAACTATGTTCCAGGATAAAATCCAAAGTGGGCTTAAAAGCTGGAGTCAGTCACTGAGCTGTATATTGGTTTGAGGGAACTTCATGTAATTGTCACTGCCAGTAGAGCCTGCCCCTAACAATCCCGTACCGAGAATATCCCTGATTAACTTCATTGTCTAACTGAACTCTCCTCCTAAGGCACAAGATTGGATTTTGGCAGCAAACCATCTTTATCTGCTGCCTAAGTGGTTTTCACTAAGTCTACCCGAACAGAAAATGTGTGTGTCCAGAGAGTCAGGGCCAATCCCAACTGGGCCGTGAGGCCACTGGTGAGTACAGGCCAGGGGTCTGAAGTTACAATTTGGCTCTGCTGTCGCTACGCTTGAGGGGTGAGATGGCTTCCTACTACTGGGCTTAGGAAAGAACCTGGCACAGTATCGGATCATCTCTAGCTTTAAGAACAAAGCACGCAATTGAATCAGATCTCCTCTAAAAGGCAGCTGTTGACAGAACAGGAAAGCTGTTCTTCCGTCTCGGTCGCCTTTTGGCTTTGAATATTAGTTTATTGAGAGGATGAAGGCCAACCACCAGTAGCCTTCCTCTTTAGGTCCTTCAACTCTTACCTGGATGAGAGTCTGCCTTTCTGCCTTGGGGAGATTTACGGCTTGGTGTTCTGCTTCCTCCCATTCCTTTTTCACCTGGACAAGAAAAGGACAGAACACATCAACAAGACACAAATTTACATTTGATCTCTGTGAGCTAATTCGCCTTCACAGGTTGATCCTTGTACAGCCTGGCTAGGTTTTGAAGGCACAATAGAGCTGCTGTGGGGTTTAAACCTAGCACTTAAGTCCTCTGAGCAGCAAGCCAAGTGTCCCCAGTGATTCCGCCCTCCCAACACTCCGAAGAAATGAAAATCTAACTACCGCAACATGGTCAGATTGCAAGAAACATACAGAAGGCTGGTGACTGGAAAGGAAGTCAGTTCACCATCAATTTGTCCAGAAAAACACAGCAGCAACTACGCAGCTGAAAGCCTATAAGACACAAGGCTGAAGCTAGACGCTCACCCGGTCCATGCGGTTGTGGTGTCTGACCTCCAGCTGCTCCTTTGCCTTCTGGAAGCGGGCATGTTCGTTGTCATCAGCTGGGGTTTCAAAGTAGACATCCACATCATCAGTTGGCACTGCAAAGAGAGGGTAAGGATAAGCAGAGGTTCAGAAAACTGTGATCCTGGATTGCAAAGGACAGGTAGGGAGAAGAATCTCCATGCCTGCATAATTAGCAATCTGGCAGGCTGAGTTTACTGAACCGCCACCTACCAGGCGTCCATTTTGGTATCTTTAGGCTGCCAATTTAGTGCACAACATCAGTTAGTTACATCATCCCCAAAACACAGTAATGCACTGCGGCAACCAGCACCTGTTCGGTCTTCCCATTAGCTCTGAGACGAGCACTATTCAGCTCCAGCAACAGAATGACTTGGATTGCAGAATAAAGAACTTGTTTTCTCTTCCCTTTCACATTGGCTTTGGATAGTTTAAATGGCATTTTGTGCATTAGCTGTGTGCTGACAAGCTGGCTCCAGACATCATTAATATGATTAGGGAGCTTGACAATAGATCTGCACAAAACACTACCCAATATTTTACACTTCAATCCTACCTTCCCTACCAGATGCACCATGCAGGACTAACAGGGAATGGTATCAGACAAGACAGCAACAGAAGGAGACTCAGTGTGACAAACTGACTTGTCCAATAAACTGGATAGTTTGTATCTTTAAGACATTCAAATCTGACATGGGGAGAAATAAAATTTCAGAGCTGACCATTCCAAGCATCTGCAAAATCCACAGCGGGGGTTCTGTACTTGATATACCGCAGTGCAGGAAACACTGAACAAAGTTTCTGTGCTACACTTTCAGAAACTACACGTCCCAGAGCCCTTTCTGAAGGGATCTACAGCAAACACGATGCACCCGGTTGTTGTCCTTCAGCAGAGGGAGGGCAGAAAGGGTAATTTTAGTAATCTGGGTGGGGAAAAAACCTCCAACACGTCCTCGAAAGACAGCATGCTTCAGAAAAAAAATTTACCTTGCAGTTTAGCATGCACCTGCACCCCCAAACCTTTAACTAGGGAGGGAGGAGCAAAGAAGGGAGAAGAATCGTTGCGTGCGAGGGACAACGTCAGACCAGTACCGTATTCTGGGTCTGCTCATGGCATTTCTGAACTAAGCTTGGACACAGAGGACCCTCTTTCCAGCCCCAAATCCCTCTGTAACAGGACAAACTTTTGTACAAAAAGCTCCTGACATCCGCATCTTTTATTTCACCACTTCAGTTAGATCAACCCAATCTAAAGCACTTGCATGAAGCCCATTTTGTAAATAGGATTATGGCTGTATAGTCAGACTGCCAAGCCCCAGATAACACAAAAAGCCTTTCAAAAGGCTTTAATGGCAGCTGAAGTGGAAGTGCTGGAGTTCAACAATAAGATTAATAAGGAGGTTAAAATGTTTTTGGTAGTTTTATCATCTGACATAAAAGCCAGTTGAAATTGGTGCCAAAAACCTCAAGCTCTCAAAAATGCACGGATTGAGTCGTGACTCATATTTCAAACCGAGCTGAAGTGGGAATCTGAATCCTATACTACTTCTCTGATATTTTCCCAAAATACAATAACAAGAAAACGCCTGCTGCCAGGAGAATGGTGAGTAGCAGCCTGCTTTTCAGGACCGACCAGTCAACCACATGCACAGGAACACGACCGGGGAAAGCAAGTGCTTCCTTCCATGTTTTTGGAAAAAAAGCTGGTTACGCAAACAGGCAAGCTATGTGTTTTCACAAGAGGTTAAGAGACAGCCCCTGGTCCCTGCTATAGACCTGGAAGATGACAACTAAGCCCTTAGCAAGAGCTGCGAGCCAACGGTGAGCACAGACAGCATATGTCAAGAGCCACTTTCCCCAGGAAAATTCACCCTGAAGACCTAGAGAAGCGGAAACAAGAGGAGACTTCTGCAAAAGGACAGACAGCACTGCTGCAGACACCAGAACCAGAAGGATGAGCTACACACGTATCCTCTCTTGACCTAGGCAAGGAGGAGGAGACACCAAACGCCAGACAGACAGAGGCTAGCTGCAAAAGGGCCAGTGGGAGGCAGGACTTACTCATCTTTTTACACACAGCCATACAATACTCCTCTGACTCAAAATTGTTCCTGTTGCCTCCGCAGCCTCCATATATAAAGCGAATGCATTTTCTCTTGTTAGGGTCGAAGTACCAACGAGGCATCACAGCCCGGCAGGGCCCTGTCATCGCCTCCTGGGAGCAGACAGCTGTGTGGAGACGGGTTAGAACATGAGCTAGTGAGGAGCACAGGCCTTGCCGAGCGACTGAGACAAAGCAGCGGTGGCTCTAGCTCACACCTTCTTCTGGGGCACCAGCGCTGAACCCAGCATCGCTACTTCACCCACCAAAGACCTTTTTGTCAGTTTTGGGGGGTGGGGTGGGTGGGGGATTTTTAACATTGCAAAAGCATCCATCACAAAGCTTGCCATGGTGCTTTGGAGTGAACGCGCAGCAGTGGGCTACCCGAGCAGTTGTCTTGACATGGAGTTCTCATCTGCTAGAGCGATTTCTCCTTAGCTAGAGACTGAAACAGCAAGGATCTATTTTGCTGATGCCACAGCGTTACGCCTCGGGTGTCCCAGTGGTAGAGCCTCCACTGTATGAAACCAGCATGATGGAAAGAAAACCCATTAGGGCTGCTTAAAGCATTCAGTGATGTCCTATTCTGCTGCACTCTGCCTGGACAGACATTTCACATCTCAAAGGTGAGGTGTGAGAGCAAGTGAAAAGGCAGGCTAAGCAAAAGGAACGTGAGCGCCATGGCAATCCCAGCCGCTAGGCTTTTTTAAAGTTTTGAAACTTCTATTCACTAAATATTGAAACTCCAGGTAGCCATGGCATGCGGACTGCTTCGCAATAAGCGGGCAATATAAGCAGCTGGGTTATTTTGAGGCAAGAAAAAAGATATGGTGTGTAAGTTGGAAACTGTTCACGGTACTTCGAAGAAAAAAGACTGCATACCCCCAAAACAGACACCCCAATCATACTGTTCCAATTCTGTTCCAACACCTGCAGATCTCTAACAGTCCTGTACATATATGAGCTAAGCCTTGTTTCAGCACGTAAAATTATCTGCAGCATGCTGGCATTTTACCAAAAAGATGCAAGAACTGCTGGCAATGATTCAGTGATCTGTAGCTAATTGAATTTCATTCCCTCTCCCCCCTCCTCCTTCCTCTGCAGACACTTCTACACGTGAAGTATAGGACATCGTATAACGCTGAGGCACCACACAATCAGCAGATGCCCTCTGCAATGGCACCCACCACTTAATAAAAGCTACCGCAAGTCTAGTATATGTTACTACTGCAGTAAGTATATATTACTCATATAGTAAAATTGGGCCAATTGTGTGGGCTGACTTTCTTTCACAAAAGAGAAAGGTTCATGTAAAGACACCAAATATCTTCCTCAACCTTAAATGGCCAGATGGCACCTTTATGTAACCTCTGCAGAGTATCGGCCCACCACTTTTGGCTTCCTTTTCGTAAACTGGTATAAAACACCAAATCCAAGATAATCACCCCAAACTAAGATTTTAAATTCACAGTGTACCCCAAATGCCTCTTTAAGATTTTCCAAAATTAGCCTGTGCAAGATATGGTTTTCTGACTCAACACTGCACCTTGACGGAGGTGCTTGTTCAGTGTGCCACACACTGGGCTTTCTGCCAGCAGAACTGCTGTTTATCTGGAAACATATGGCCCATGCTCTAGAGAGTTAATTTCAACACTTGAAACATAAGCATCATCAGCTTGCCTCTGTTTGCTAACTTATCTGGCAAATAAAACTTCCGAGTGGCATTTATTGACTTGATCAAAAACCCATCACCAACTGACAGCCAACAAGAACACTGGCAAGGAAGAAAGAGGCCTGTAGGCTCCAACGTGTCTTACACTTCATATCGCTGCTGACTTCTTTTTCGGAAACAGCCTTGTCGTTGCTAGGCTCTGTGGGGTTTTCTTCATTGTAATCGTCAACTTTGTAGCTATCGTAATAGTAATCGCGGTCTTCCACCACGTCCTCCTCCTCTTCCCCTTCATCTTCTTCATCCTCATCTTCCTCCACAGCTGTTCCTGTGAAGTCTTCTACACCTGCCTCTGTAGGGAACTCACTGAAGGGATACAGTTAAGTTAGGGGGTAAATTTAAGGCCAACCCCTTTGCAGCCAGCCTTTGATGTACCAAAATAACGACTCTCTTTTCATCTGTTCTAGAAACACGAGAGATGGGAAAAATAAATGTACCAGCTATTGATCAGCCCATCCACGGCAGCAACGGGACTTCCCTCGTGACAGACAAACCTGCTATTACAGGCAGAGCTTCTCCATGCCTCTGGCTTAGTGGAGTTCTCTTGCATTTTCTCATCAGCTTCTTTTCAGTGAGTGAAAGTCTGTATTTGGGGGAGGTACCTACTGTAGCAATCAGTCTTTCTGACTGTCTAAGGACAAAGGGAAGAGGGCTGTTTCACTCCCCCAGTAACAGGGGCACTGCAAAGACGTTTGTCCTTCTGCAAGGCCTTTTCAGGCTCAGGACACTCCTTTGGGAAATTCAAAAGCACAGAAAGCCTCCTCTCAATCCTCACCACAAGGGAACCACTGTGTGAAATATTTGCAGACAGCGACTCTACATACAGAGCTGTTAACACCTATGGCAGTACGAACCCTACCTTTTGTAAACGTCATAGTCTTCATCCTCGTCTTCATCCTCCTCCTCTTTGGACAGAGCCTCATCCACAACCTTTGTCTGAGGACAACATACGTATTCTGTTCCATGGAACTGGTCCACTCCACAGGGCAGCAGCATGCCATAACTGTGCAGGATCATCCCTTCTGTCAGACAGGCCTGGAAGAGGAGCCCATTTACGTCAGTTTAGCATCATGCTCTCGCTTTGGATAAAGCAAAAGTTTGCTTATCCTAGATCCCAAGAATGCTTCCAATGGTCTAAATTTTACAGCAAAAACCCGACAGCAACATACGACCTAAGTCTGAACATCAAAGGGAAATGGATTTCAAACCTGTAGCTTAAGCAAAATCCCCAGAAAAGTCCCAGATTCAGAGCCAGGCAGCGCTTCCTGGTGTTAACATACCAAACACCACCCGGCCCCTAACAACTGCTGATTTGTCTGCCTGGCTAAGTTCAGGAAAAATAACTAGACCTTTTGCACCAACTCAAAGGAGAGAGTACTTGAAAGAAACAGCACTGTTTGCTTTTCTGGGCTGGCCATTTCATTAAACTTGAGCTCTTAAACTTTTCATCGGAGTAAGTGAATATAATCGCTCAAATGGACTCCGCGTCAAGATTATTTTAACATGCTGCAGATGAAAATCAATCAGATAATTCAAGAAAAAGCCAAATGCAAATTGTGATTAGACATTGTGCCTATACACTTCTCTTCAGCTAAGGAAATAGATGGCTTTGTGGTGCCTCAGAAAAGAAGGAAGTAAGAACAGCTTCATTCTGTACATCAGAACCCTTTTGTGCTTTGCTTTATTACAGCAAAGATGTAAAATGTGCCAAGTATTTCCGGAAAAGTTCTCCAACTATGTTGAAAGCAAGTGATTTTTAAATTTGCTAGACATTAACAGGTTTATCCTCAATTAAACCATGATTCCTCTAGCACAGCTTTATTTAGATGGGTTTTTGCTCCTGGGATTTGAAAGGAATAGGAAGTTTAACTGGTGCATCCTCAACCTCATCTTTACTTGTACCATCACAACTAATCATTGTGTTGCCGTTTCTACAATTGCTGTTTCTACAAAATGGAAAACATGTACATTTTGGATGATCTTGTTTTTATTACCCCCAGATCAAATGGGCGTGCAGAGAATTTGCAACATTTTTGCTAGTCAGATAAAAAAAAAAACAAAAAAAAAAAAACACACAACCCACAAAAACCCCCATGGGCTAGATTTATTCTGAGAAGATAATCCATCTCTTATGTAAAACCTCCACTAATCAGTCACAACGAAACTCAGCTTGTCCCCAGGCAAGCACTCCCAACCAAATCCCCAGCAGCAGCAGGTACATTAATGCAAAATGTGCAAGAAAAAATGGAAACATCCTATGACCACTGTAGCTCTACCCTGGCAAGAAGGATGAGCCATTGGTTAAGCAATATCCTAGAGACCTGATTTCAATGCCTAGCTCCATCCTTGAGTATGACCTCGGGCAAGCTACTTAGGACAGTTTTTGATGAGTGAAGAATAACACAGCTAGCTTCACAGGTTTTTTAAGCTAATTGAGTACTTTTAATTTATTTTTTTCATTGCTCTCTGCCTCAGCCCATAGCCTGCAACATGGGAATAAGAGACCCTAAAGACAAACGCTGCTGTGCTCCAATACTACAAGCATCCAAATGGACAGATCCAGAATTAAATATTCCTGCCACAGCAGCTCAGTTACCTCTTTTGCCACGGTGTGCCAGTGCTGATGGCTTTCACACACGTCGATCCGCTCCTTGTGGAAGAATCGGCACTTCTCTGGAACCAGCAGGACATCGCTTACAAACTCACCCACTGAAAAAGAAGAAACATCCATAGTTCACACATGTCCAACTTCCAACAGAAAACAAAGCCAGTATCAGAACTCCCCCAAAGTACCCTTCGATGCAAGTGCCTTAAAGGTTTGGGATATTCTTAACGGGGACAGGTCATTCAGATCAGCAGCTATCTCTGCAAATTTACAGAAAAACACCCTCGGAGCTTTCAAGGTAAAAACAGGAGTAGGGGCCAATTGCTGAAAAATTATGGGAACCCTAAGGCTGAAGGGAAGGCAAAGTTTACAATGCCTGTTAATAAATGGTTGTTCATTGAACAGACAGGACTGACGGAAGAGATTTCATGCAAATCTCTAAAAAGATTGCATCTGCATACAGAAGTTTTCAAGCCACTTAATCACCAATTTCTGAAGGAGCTGCATCACACCAAAGCTCGTTCATGCTGTCCGGTGCTGTAACGGCCTGGAAATTTTTTTAAGCCATGAGTGTTATCTGTGTTTTCAGCATCAGGGTATGTGAGCAAGTCTGGTTTGCTTTTGTTTTGCTTTGTTTCTAGATGGTTTAATTTCAGGATCAACTGCAGCACATTCCCCGACTCGGACAGTCCTAAGCAAAACACAGAGAGCTGGAAAAATAAAAACTATACAGCCCAAAAAACAGAGTACAACCAGAGTCATCAAATACGCTGCGTTCCAACATTAGATAACCACAACCTCACCAGCATGATGAAATTTTGGCACTATCTTAAAACCAGACTTTTGCTTTTGAGGAAGGCGGGGCGGGGGGGCGAGAGAGAGAGGATCAGTTTGCTCTACAGACTCTGTGTGTTCATTGGACTTAGAAGCTAGTTAGCCTAAATTTCCAGCACTACTTAGTCTGGTACCAACACATGTGAAATAAGGATCAGAACTATATAAGCATCAGTTTCTGTTCTTAGCCCAGAAGTCTTAACAAACACAGCCACTGGCATCCAAAATGTGACATTTTCTCAAAAGTTGAGATTTTTCTTTCTTTCTTGCAGACTTAATTGCCACATCCAGCAATTTTAAAATAAGGAGATATCGAGATACTCTGAGAAGGCCAGGAAAAGATCTTCAGTCCAAGTGTTTCAAAGCAACATCGCACCCATGACTGGCAGCTTTAGGAATCATTTGTTAAAATGGGAAGAAAGGTTTTTAAGTCAAAGGCCTTTTCTCACGGAGTCTCCAGGGAGTAGAATTATCTGTCCAACCAATCTTCAACATTATCTTTTCAAAATAAATTTTAGTATTTTGCCTGACCAATTTTTTTGCAGCCCCTTAGTGCTGATACCAAAGGCTCATGGACACTTCTCCTACGCACTATACACAAGTCAAGCAGAGTTTAGGGAGAGATTACCTGATGACAATTGCAAGGTAACAAAACCAACTAGCATTCATGATCCCTTTCAAATTAGATTTTGAGCTAGTAGATACAACAGAGAAATGGTATTTTCCCTGTTTTCTTCTCTCAAAAGAGGCCAGTTACAATCTTGAGTTATTAATCCTTCTTCCTTCCCTCTCACGAGAGGTTAGTTAAAAAGCTTCTGATAAGAAAGCTAAAACTGACCAAACTTTAAAATCAAGGGACTGAGGTTCTGGGGACTGAAGGCAGAAGACTCAAAC
Source organism: Egretta garzetta (assembly GCF_000687185.1). Classification (NCBI taxonomy): domain Eukaryota; kingdom Metazoa; phylum Chordata; class Aves; order Pelecaniformes; family Ardeidae; genus Egretta; species Egretta garzetta. The sequence goes on along the minus strand of NW_009259309.1, from coordinate 96,435 downwards.
TGATCAGATACAATAACCAATAATAAACAGCAGCCATTAAACAGCTATTTTGAAAAACACTGAATCTTAGCACCTTTGCTTAAAAGACATGGAAGGTTCTCTCAATTCACCTAGGAACTGGAAAACCCTAGCACGCTGCGCCCCGTTAATGGGCACCCTCCCCATTCATGGCCACTGCTGTCAAGAAAGAAAAATCCTCTCCCTTATCAGATCAGAGGGGGCATAAGAGGCATTTCCATGCCACCTAGCAGCTCAGCCAGAACTGTCAGCACTTTGTCTTTTCACACCTCACCAGGCTCAGCCCTGCTCCCATCATCCTATTGTTACCTTTATTTTACAGTTCAGTGAGAGTGCTAATGGGTTCTCCTCTTCTCCCCTCTTCACCTTTGAAATACAAAAAAAGCTCTCACTGATGGGGGGAGGCAGGGGAAGGTTAAACATGGTACCATAGCAAGGTCCTACCTCAAGATAGCCTGTGTGTTAGTTGAGCAAGGAAGATGCGAGCAGGAATTGGAACAAAGAAACAGAGTTCGGCTACGATCAAAAAGTCATACGCACCCCAGAGAAATAGGTCATCCATTTACAACAAGCAACCTGTGGACTGCTAAAGACAACGAAAAGGTGTTTTATACACAAATGGACTACTTGCAACTCAGATCTGAGAACCACAGCTGCCTTGCAGGCTGGGCGGAACACGTCAAGAACACTGTGAAAGACTCTAATTAAAAACTTTAGCAAATAGTTCAATGCTTATCAGATTTTAGGGCAGTGTCACTAAAATCAGCTTAGTTTTCAGCTGGAGAGTAGGCTTGGGGGAGGATTACTTCTAAAAGAGATGACTCCTTTTAAATCCAGAGATCTTGCTTTCATCTTTATTTCCGTAAGAAGTTCTCAGTATAATCAGCTGGGTTTGGTTGCTTCTCAAACCTGAATTTCCACATCTATAGAGATGCATCTTTCTCCCAGGATGTATCCACACCAAATTTCATTCCTTAGGAAGTGCTTTATGATCATCTAGGGGAGGGTATAACAAATAGGAGAACAGTACCTACACAGTTCTGCAGATTTGCTTGTGTTCTCCTATGTCAAACCACACGCTAACCTGAGATACAAATTATGAAAACCGGTTCCCCGCTGAATGCTCCCAGCAATCAGACTCTCCAAGATTGCACAAGACTTCTTGCAGAACAAGTCTTTTCCAGTGGATAGCTGAAAAGAGATTCAGCCAGCTGAGACTAAGCTTACTACTAAGAACACACGCAGTGCAGTCCACTGTCAGGCACAACCTACAGGTCAAAAGCCGCAAGGTAAACAAGCTGAACGTGTTGCCCGATTCAAGCGAGTGGATAGATTCTGGAAAGCACCATGAAACCCATCAGTTTCTCTCATATTCTTTCACAGTTCAAAGTGGGGACATGGGATACAGCTGCAAGAAGCAGGGCCTCTTTGAAACAGCATAGTTTAAATATAGTCATTGAAACAGAATGGAGATCTCTTGCCAAGACCAAAGCAGGAAGCCTGAACACACCGAGCATTTAAGTCTCCAAGGCAACAAAATATTAAAGCTCCACAAAAATAGGATCAGAGTATTAAATCCCAATGTCTTTGTAATACTCAAATACAATAGCCTTCAGGTTTTTATGGCAGTTGCAGAGAGAATGGGAATTTCTTTTTCACGCCAGGCACATTATTCCACCACAGCTGTTATCAAGCTGTCGATCTGTTCAAGAAAGGCAGAGTTCCATCTTGTGGAAATAAAAATGTTTAAGTGGAAGCTGCATGGGGAAATGGCAACCTGACATGAGAGAAGCCTTATAAACTCAGCCATTCTCTCTGTAAGACGCCAGGAGGCAATGCCTTGCTCCTCCCACAAGAATGCACAAGCACATAGCACGCACTCACCCAGGCACTTGTAGGGCACGACAATATGAGTGTGGTCCTTGCACTGTTTCTTCCCTCTCTTGCACCAGCTGTCGATGCTGACAGGTTGATTGGCTTCCACCACGTTCGTGATCTGAAGGTCTGGATACATCTGTTTAATGAGACACAGAGATAGGTTTCTCTCCAGAAAGGACAAAGACTGTGCAAAGTGGCCCCCAACCAGAAGTAGCGAGGCTGACTCCCTACACAAAAACACAAGTTCAAATTTGTACACGAACACACATTCTCTTCCGGAGCAAGCTTACAACAGCTAAAGACATAAAAAAATCCTCCAGCTCTTTGTCACACAGGGCTGGAGAAATGGAATGCATCATCACTTCTTTGCGGCAGGAGAAAGCCAGGTCAGGGGCAAAAGTCTTCATCGGCATTAAGCTGAGGTGTTTGGCTTTGCATGGTAGTGGAGGAGAAGTATTTATCTGTGCTATTCTGCCTGGTGCAGCACGATACCCTCTAGAAGAGGGCAATCACCAACAAATAGGGTTTAGTCACATCTTCAGACTCTCTCGGCACTTATCAAGCTAATATGCACCTACCTCCTCGGGCTTCCTTATGCCTGCTCCATTTGTGATGTATTAATATGATCCCTATGTCCTGCTCGAGTTCTAAAGTCCAGATGCTGACTTATATTTAGGCTGCCGCTACGTGAACCAAATGTAGCCCCAGTTATATCAGCCAGTAAAACAGTTCTAAACATTTTCCAGTCCAGACATGGTGTGCTCTATCACCTTCCCATTTAAAAAAAAAAAAAAAAAAAAAATATTCCTTGTGGTATTTTACGTGCCTGTCACCTCAGAGGAGCAATTAAAGACACTTATCAAGGGCAATACGCTGCAGTGTATCTGCAGCACACTGAAAGGAGACTATGTTTTTTTACAGTGAAGCATGAGGAGTCTAAAAATACTGCCAACATTTGGATGAAAATATTTTTCTAATATTCTGGCTGATCTCAACACATCACCAAGAAAACACGGCCACATTCTATTAAGAATAGGTGCAGGTTCCATTTTGCACAGACACGGAGCAGGTGCTGGTTAACCATCTCAGAGGCAGAACATTTGAAGAAACCCCTGCAAAGACAGACACAGATACCTCGCTGACTTAGGGACCAAGGACCTCCTGTGGCAGTTTAAGCTGATCTAAATCAGAGGTAGCTCCTAAATCCCACTGCAGCGTCCTCTCTGCTCCTGCTGGGCAGTAGCACAGCAGGACAGTTCAGGGGACTGAGCGAGTCAAACGCAAGCCTCCTGCAGGGCTAATTTGCTACTGACTGGCTAAATTGGAATCCAATTCCTTAGCAGCGGTGAAGATTGAGGATCACACAGAAAAACTCACCTCCTGGCAGTACTGCAGGATCTCCTCCTTTCTTCCAAAGCAGCTCTTGGTCCCAGAAGTGTCAGGTTCCCATTTCCCAGTCTGGATATTCACATGCATATTTAGCTTTCCACAGAACATGGCAATTTGAGGCTCTGCCACCGCAAACCCTGTCCCAGCATTGGCGGCCAGCGCCTGTGAAGACAAACAAAACCAAAACATGTTGATTGCTTTATCTGATCAAAAGTAGAACAGCTCAAAGAACCAGAAACCCTCTGGCATCTCCTCAGAGAGCTCCCGCTTAATCCAGGTAGCAGTGGAGTCTTGCAAACATATTTCGTAACCGTATTCCTTAAAGCTGGTGAGCCCACACCAAATTTTCGCCAGCAAGGTGTTTGTTTTTCCAAACTCTCTCTTTATTATTGCAACTAACAGCTTACCAAAACCAAAAACAAGAGTAATTCACACTTAAAGGTTGCACCCACAAAGGCTAAAGGAGACATCTGAAAAACTTAAAACTGATAAATAACTGAACTAATTGAATAAATGAACTGAAGATTAATAACTAATACTAATAACTGCCAAGTTATTAGTATTAGTTATTAGTATTAACCTCTGCGAGGTTACACACAAAGTGGGTATTGCTACTACCAGTGAAAGAACTACTTCCAACCGCATGAAGCCTGCTCAGAGTTTGAAGCCATGTCTTTCTCCCAAAATCTTCACATATTTGGGACAGAAACACCTAAGCTTCTTGCCCAAACAGACAAGTAAAGAGGACTTCTGCTGAATCAGGAAAACATAGCTGTTTCAAGCGCCTCCTGAAAGCCTGTTGTCTCCCGTTCACTGCACTCCTATGGGTATTTGCACTGCCTGGTTTCTGCTGCGTATTCTGTGCACCTCCCACCCCGCACCAGCAGACAAAAACCTGACAACCCAGACCCACATTCGGGTCAAACTGCAGACTGATCAATGAAAACAAGGTCAGGTTCCCTTTCTGAAATCTTGCTGGCTGACCAAAAGAAGAAAAAGGGGATTAAATTAAATTGCAGAGTTGGGGTTTTTCTGAAAAGACTGAGTGGATGCCGGGAGCTGAACATCCTCTCCCTACGTAACTACTAGCTGTAGTAAAAGGAAAAAAAGGAAAGGAAAGCAGAGGTATAAGGCAAAAAACCCAGATGAACTCCTAAATCGAAAGCTCTTTAAGGTGTTTAGGGGAATGAAATCCATTTCAACTACTTCAGACGAGGCAGATCAGAAACAGCGATACACGGAGGCTGCAGGGCACCACTGCCCCTAAGCTCCTTTCTTCCCGGCAGGCAGCACTACCCTGGGCCACCAGTCCCGCCTTCACATTTAACTTTTCATGCACTCAAAAATGCATACATTATCGTGGGCACTGTTCATTCCCTATTGCCTGCAGATCCCCATCAACTCATATCGATACATGGATGCTTAAAACCATTAAAGGAGCAAAAAGAAGAATTCAACTGGACAAACCCCCTGCGTGCTCCTAGTTGCTGGATAGTAGGAAAAAATTAACTCCATTATAATTAGCTCATTTCTCCCCCTCCCTGTTTACACACAAAATCACCGCCTGGAGATAAGACGTTTCACCACTCAGGGAGTCAAGGATTGTTCAGGGCTGAACACATGGCTAGTGCTCGGGGGATAAGACCAACCCAAGACACAAAAGCATAAATCCACACCTTAACTTCAAAAAAATTACCCCTTGGGTTTTAAGAACCATCCAGCTGCGCATCACTTAAGAGAAACAGTCTTACACAAGCAGCTTCTATTTACTCCAACGCTTTCACCCAACAGACGCTCACAAGAGCAAGTTTTAGCACAGATGACATCAAACACCAAACTACACATAACAGATACCGGCATCGATGTCCAGTAACAAAGCGCTTCCAACTTCCAATGTACTTTCAAGTTCTGTGTAGGTGCGTTTGTCGTACTCCCTGTCCTAACGGGGAGAAGACGGTTGCATGCTTCAGGTATAGGAGGACTTCTGATGAATACCCCAAGGCTGGTGAGAGGGTGCAATAATTTCCTTCTTTCATAGAATGTTTTGGGTGGGAAGGGACCCCTAGAGGTCACCCAGCCCAACCCCCCTGCAGGAGCAGGGACACCTTGAACCACATCAGGTTGCTCACAGCCCCATCCAACCTGGCCTGGAATGTTCCCAGAGATGGGGCCTCCACCCCCTCTCTGGGCAACCCCTGCCAGGGTTTCACCACCCTCACTGGAAAGAATTTCTTGAATCAAACCATTTGATAAGCGTGTGCTTCTAACAAGCGCTGACCGATACCACTCAGCAAAACCTAGGCTCTTGCACTGCGTTCCTCCCCGTCGTACCGTTTCAGAAGAAAAAAAAGCAGAGGTGGAATGATCCTTCGTAACCCTATAAACGCACACATGCAAACTGTGTAAGAGGGCCTTTTTATCTCACTCCAAACAAACACCGCTTTGGTACCAAACCGCTTTCCAGAGAGCACAAGAATTGACATGTTAAAGGAAACAATCCACAACACAGTTTTGTTTCATGACAACACCACAACTACATCCAAGATTGAAGCTGAATGCTGACAAGAACAAAAAGAACTGCAAACTCAAATAGGCGCAAAACATTAACCCTTCTAAGAAGGATACAGCGCATCAGAAGAGATTAAAACGTGCCCGTTATGAACGGTTTGGAGATGATTAGCACCGCCTCGTGCTCAAAATCTGTTTTCTTCAAAGCAAACTTAACAAGTATGCAGCAAAATAAGGTAACCGCATAGGCAGGAGAGGTGCAGGCTCCATCCCGAGAGGCAGCACCATCCATCAGTAATCCATTCATAACAGCTCTTGCGTGAGCACCACTCCTGTTCAAACACATACCAACCTCCTGAAGTCACGAGCACCCCCTGTTTACACACCGATGCGAGCTGGTGTTTATTTTTGCCGTCTCTCCGGCCTGACACCTCGGCACTCTGGCAAAGGTATCATTCCTCCTCCGTGGATTGCTCAAATAGTTTGCATATCAGTAGAGTGCTGTTGCCGTAGCTACCAGAACATGCTAAGCCCCAATTCACAGCTGAACAAACGAGACTAATTACTTGCTTGATTTCATCACTTTTAATCAAATGGAAGAAATCTTTTCTTGAATTGCACTGTTGAGTAAGTTAATGAACTTTGATACACACAAGTTGAATCTTTAACCCCCTGACCTGCAAGATAAGGTTTTTGAGTAATGGGCTTCAATTTTTCACCGCTGGCAATCCACTCCAGCCGCCAAACACATCAGTTATTTAATTTAGCATTTTTTATCTCATTCTACCTGCAGTGAGAAAACACAACACAGCAAATTTCATCCGTTAACAGTGGAGGCCGCACCTTTAACACTGCTACTGAAGTAGTGAAGAAAGTCACCTACAAGAGGTTTTGGGGACAAAAATCAGTTTCTGCCGCTCCCCACAATTGCCTTCGGCATACCAGAAATAGAAGCAGATCGCTGCGGCCGACGATGCCCGAGGTCAGCAAGTCTGCATTCAAGCATCACTTTGCAAAAGGAGGGCTGGGGAACATGTAAGCCAGCACGAAGCCTGGGATAAAGCCATGTCCTCAGTTAAGCTCTTCAGTACTTCAGAGAATTCACCCATTCCACATTGCAGAGGGATGAACAAACCGACAGCGCATTTTTCTTTGGGAATTTCCCAACCATAAATGGAAGCAGCTGCCTCTTTTAGTGCTGGGGAGCAACTATTCAATCTCTTAAATAAGCCGACTGACAGCTCGGGAGGGGCAACACACACAGAACGCAAGAGAGAGTTCATCCACTTGTGTACATCCTTGGCGAACATTATTTTAGTCGTTATTATCCTATTAATATATATCCATAACACCAAGATGAATGTTATTTGGGAAAAGACTGTTACATAAACCATTACCTTCCTCACTAGCACTTGCATTTACAAGATGTTTCATGATAAATTCCACTCTGCTTTTTGGTATAATTCTGTAATCCAGTTTGCTTTCCAAGACCAAAGAAGCATTTGATTCCATAAACACATAAATCTCTGGCCAGTTAATGTCAGTTAAATTCCTCACCCTGTCACGCAGTGCCTGATTTACAGTCCCGAAACACTGGAATTCAAACCTCTAAATCTTTTTCTTCTCTGATGGAAGTGTCTCTGCCCAAGTATCCAGTCTTTTATTTACTACCAGCCTTTTCAACTTGCGTTGGCGGGTTTGACGGGTGAGCTTTACCCATCCAGAGGCCTGGGCTCCACACTCTAAGAAAGGGTCATGCCTTTTCTTCCTGCAGGTATCTACCATCTCAATGGAGGGATGCAAGGCTAGAGAGATTATGGGCACAGCATGGCACAATGACAATCTTTAGGGAGGGTTTTTTGTGAATTTAAGTGGGTTTGGCTCTCTTGCACTCCTCTACTTCAGCGCTGGGAACAACAACATATAGGAATTCCTATCAGCTTATGTAAAGTAAGGAAGATTTGACATCTACCCCCGAAATCTATGCAATACACTGCAGTTCTGGTTCAAAAAGGGATAAAAATGAAAAAACCACGCTCATTTCCCTTGCCTTGTATTTCCAGGATCTGTTAAACCTCATCACAAGCTCGCTTATTGAGCATGCTGTCTATGCTGCTCCCTATCCACCGCTGTTCAGGAAAGCCTTCTGGCATGCTGCTGGGGACTTCAGGATAGAAGGGCGATTGGAGCACCTCTCTTCTGAAGAGTTGTTGCTCATTATATTTCATATAAATGAGTTCCTGAGAGCTTTCCTTTACAGCACAAAGGTATCTGCAAAACGTCAAATTTAACTACATTCTGAATTTTCCGTGAGTTTAAAACAGGAACCTCACTCATGTGGTCAAGGCAGCCAGAATATGAATCTTTATTCCAGCAAAACCAGGGTGGACGGGAGCTTCGCAGGAAATCTTAGATTCGCTTTTCATTTATGCTAAAATGCTGTTCTCATAGCATATTGCTCCTAAAGAGAATATAAGAATTTGCACGATAGAAAAATCACAGTCTCTGAGCTAACGTGTTTGGTGCAAACACATCAGCTACCAGGCACGCGTACTCCCTGTTGCACAAGCACAACGAGAGATCGCTGGCCCTGCTTTCAGGGCAGAAGGGCTGCAAGGCTTGAGAAATATCGAGAGCCTGGTAGGAAAACTCACACTGCTCGTGCATATGAGGTTTCCTCGTACGAGCACGAGGCATCGGGCTTACTCTGCAGCAATACATGAACAGCCCTGGCCGGATAAAACCATGGAAGATTAAGTTGCTTTAAAACTGAAACTCCAGCCTCTAGAATTTATAAGCTGCTGAAAAAAAGCTCTAATTGTGAATTGCATTGACTCGGTGGCCAGAGAAGACAGATTAATAGCTGCTGAGGGCATTCACTGCCTCAAAAGAAAACACACGGCCCTTTGCAGGATCCTCTGCAGGTCGGATCAGATTTCCTGCTCAGTAGAGTTACAAGTATTCCACAACTATTTGCTGCTAACGCTGACAAAAAATGCCAGGCACTACTTTGAAAGATTACTTGCGCTGTTTGTTTTCAATTAAGCGAAGCCCCTCGAAAGCAATACGGCTTATTAAATCAGAATGCACAACCTGAGGGACTTCAGAACATGCTGTTCAGCACAGTCCTTATCCCGATAAATTATGCATCCCACCTTTGTTTAATTAAAGAAGAAAAAAAGAAGCTTTTCTGGAGGTTTTTTTAAAAGAAATACACCTCCTGTTCTATCCAGAGCACATCACAGGGGTGCCAGGACTGCAACTCTTCCTATGTCAGTGTAATATCCCCAGATACGGAGGATATAGATTGAACTCTTTTGAGACCGCTGAGGAATTCTAACCGTTCCTTTGACACAAAAATGAGTCTCGCTACCTTATCAGTCTTCCTGTGAGCATAACCCTTGATGGCTGCCGCTTTTAAATGTGTGAGTATTCCAACTCTTCACCCTTTGCTTGGCTGAAAAATTGGTATGCACATTTGTGCTGGGACTTGACTGCTTCGAAGCCCAGCTGCACACCCCAGGTTACTCCTGTCTACAGAGCTGAAGTTCATGGGCATTTCTCCTTCCATAAGGAGAGGCCAGCCCTTGGAAAAATTAAAAAAAAAAAAAAAAAAAAAAAATCAAAAAGAGATGCTTGCAGTCACAAACTGTACCACTGCCGTCTGATGGGAAGCATTCAGCTGGAGGTTTTGGAAGGAGAACAGCTGGGTTGGAATTGCAGAGCTGAGCCTTCCTGGTCTCGACGTGCCTCACAGCCCTTCAACCCAATGTTCACTGCCACGGATCTCACCTGTGAATTAATGGTTTACAGCAAACTAGTATTCAGGAAACCAACCCTTCAATTAAAGAGTGAGGGAAGCTGGCAGAGGGACCTTATGCACAAGAACTTCTGAAGAACAGAATACTCAAAATTCCCCTGGTTTTGGATTTAAAACTTGTAAACATGAGCAGAGCTTTCAATTCGTGCTTCAAATTGTGTTTCACGCTTTGTTTTCCTTAGCTTCTCTTCCTGCTTTTATTCAGCAGATAGGTGGCTTGAACCCAGGAAGGCTAATGAATGCCTGACACAGCAGGCAGTAAATCTACAGACTAGCAGCTCATCCTAGCTTTATTGCTTTATTTTTTTTTAAATTGCTGATAATTACAATAATGCACATGGGCAGGGGTCCAAGACAGGAAGAATTATTGTCTGCAGGCAGATCTGGTGTGAGCTGATAATACCAGCCTGTGTTTGCTTTTGAATTTAAATGGCAGAAATCTCAGTAAAGCAGTCTTTGGCTTACTTTAACTTGCTGGAAGGGGTGGAGTTCTCATCTGCTCGTCCTTTATTGACTTCTGTGGTAGAGGATTCTGCACTAGCAGAAAACTGGAAACCAATGCAGGAGCTGCAGTGCGAGCTCGGGTGCAGTTTATATTTAGATCGCCGCTGTTTATGGCTAACATGCAGGCTCGGACGTTCAGCGACGATAACCTACGTACCTTCACATGTGCCGACAGCAACCGTAGCATTACAAAGAGCAAAACGTTGCTGAAGCCCGAAGCATTCCTTACTGCTTTCGCACCTTCCTCTGCCTTTCTAGAGAGAAAAGGGGAGATTTCCAAGTACCTGTGACTCACGGGCAGCCTGTTTGCCCTTGGAATTTGTACTAATGAGGTAGCAGATTATCTCCCCCTCCTCCTCTAGTTTATCATGCTCCATAAACCAAGCCTCCATGAGTCATTGGGCAGATAATCTGCCTGTCAGACGTTTGTGCTCAGGAACCGCCACATTCAGGCATGGAAAGCAATGCTGCAGGCAGTACTGGTGCATAGCTGGTCTCGGGGAGCAGCAATCCAATTCGGTAAAGCCACGATCCAGCGCAGTCTTGGCTTCCTGAAGTTGTTTGTGTAACATGGTTGCCTTTGGCACCCTTTTTTCTCCCCCCTCAAGAGACAAAGTTCGGAACAACTCAGTCGAAACATTCCCTGAAAAAATGTTACTGTACCCAGAGCAGTGTCCTTTAAAAAAGATTAATTGGTAGGCCTCAAGCTTTCAAAACTCAAGCCTGTGTGTAAGGGCTGGGACTGGAACAGTTCACCACAAAAGCCACCCTAAAAATGTAAGGGCGAGAGAAGAAGTAGACGGCACTATTATGCCATTAATAATCCTTACACGGTGCACAGGTCCGAATATTCTTGATCAGTCAGGCTGCCTTCAACTCATCACAAGGACATCGGGAACAATTTTCATGCAAAGTACCAGACGGCTGCACCTACTGCCACTTCCTTCCCCTCTCCAGCGGTGCTATTTAAAGCACCTTTTTTTAATGGAGAGATCCTAAGTCACATTACAGCACAGAGAGGCTAGACCTATTTATGACTGGGCTAAACTAAGGCACAAAGTCAAGTGACTTGCCTAAGGTCACCCGTCAGTGGGCTCAGCCCGGTTTAATCCTCAATCTCTCATCGCTCCAATCTGTGCCATCGTTGTCTTGCACAGCGAGACTAATTACTGCTTTCCCACATGAATTATTTGGGCATCTGAACCACAGAGACTCAAAATGTCTGGTTAGTTAGCCAGCAAGTGAAAACTTCAGGGCAAGGTAATGCTTTCACGTGCACTAAAAATCTACTGAAGAAAATGGCCACCGGGCAATTTTGCCCTCCTGGACGATCGGAAGGGAGATCCTCGCAAGGCAGGCAAAGCAGCTGTGATTTAACAGCGTTTCACTCCGTTTCGGAAAAACATTTGATTCTCCTTTCAGATCTAACTTTCATTGCGGAGCTGACTGTTAATATGAACTATCACTGCTCACAGCAGAAAGGCTTCACCAACAACAGCACGCGTACGGAGGACTGCTGAGATACGCTGTTTTGTAAGTAACTTCTCCACATGGTTGGACAGCAAGTCCTTCCCATCTTAAGGCACTTCAGCTACGTAAGAGTTAAGTGAACATCATCACTGTGGTTACCAGGATACAGAGATCCCATAATACACAGAAAAGTACATTTAAAAAATCTTTCATCACTTCCAAACAATTTGTTCGAAGCAAAAATAACTTCTGGACTAAAACTCACCACAACTCACATACACACAGAACTTGCCTGCTAGCTTTCCTAGTGGACAAAACTGGCAGAAAGGAGTCCAGTTCTGGGCTCCTCGGTTCAAGACAGATGAGGAACTCCTAGAAGGAGTCCAGAGGAGGGCAACAAGGGTGATGGGGGGACTGGAGCATCTCCCCTACAAGGAAAGGCTGAGGGAGCTGGGCTTGTTCAGCCTGGAGAAGAGAAGGCTGAGAGGGGATCTCATCAACACCTACAAATATCTCAAGGGTGGGGGTCACGAGGACGGAGCCAGACTCTTCTCAGTGGTGCCCAGCACTAGGACACGGGGCCATGGGCACAAACTGAAGCAGAAGAGGTTCCAGTTGAACGGGAGGAAGAACTTGTTGACTGGGAGGGTGCCCGATCCCTGGCCCAGGCTGCCCAGGGGGGCTGTGGAGTCTCCTTCTCTGGAGATCTTCAACCCCCGCCTGGACGCTGTCCTGTGCCCCCTGCTCTGGGTGAGCCTGCTTGGGCAGGGGGGTGGCACTGGGTGAGCTCCCGAGGGCCCTGCCGACCCCTGCCAGGCTGGGATTCTGATATATTCCTGCAAGTACACCCAGTGGGGCAAATTCCACATCAAACCCCCGTTCAAGAAGAAATGCACTGAGATACACCGAGATAATTTGTTTTATATCACCGCAACAAAGAGACCCGAGGTTCCTTCCAACCCTTCCCATTCTGTGATACTAAGAAAATGATTTATTAACATCAGGCAGGCAAAACCCCAAACCTTGACTATTGATTTAAAGTGACTTAGCACTCCAGGGGGGAACAAAACTAAACCAAACCAAACAACCTCCCCCAGAACAGCACGAATACTTGTTTTAGAGATCTTGTGAAGCTCAGTGGGAGCTTCACAAAAAAGCCTGCAATCGAGAGACCACTGGAGGAACCTGTGGTTACTCACTCTAACCATCCATCTAACCACTCGCATGCCTCAAGATAAAAAGGCTGCACAGATTGTGTTTTTATCTAACACATGGCTATCCAAAAAGCGAGCAGGAAACTGAAGGGCATATTTTAACAGAGCATCGAGAATTTGAAGTGGCAAGGATAAAATACCTGGAAAAAAATGCAAGATAAAAGGAAGATAGCAAATGGGAACGCAGTTTGCAATGCAGTTTGATTTTGTTTTCAACCATTCGTCAGCTCAAGTATCCCTCCCTTTATAGATGATGCTCAGTACCACAGATCGGCTCTTTACATGCACAGCCTGCAAGTGTTCTGGACCACGATAAAATACTCATTTGGTATCTGAAAGTCCTGCAATTAGGCTACACACAGACCTCCCTATAGCACACAGGAATAATACAACACGCATTGCTCAAACCCCGCTGAAGCTCTGCGGGTCATGCTCATCGTTTTCCACCCCCAAGTTCACAATCTTCTAGGGGAAAAAAAAAAAAACCAAAACAAAACAAAACTCAACCAAAAAAACCCCAAACAAATTGATTGGTAATCCTGCCTTCCAAACAGTCCAGATGAAACTTCAAATCTGGAAGAGGAAACTGTGAGGTTTTTAAGCCTTGGCTCTCCAAACCATGCTAATAGCCATCTTTTGAAAATAGGAAACCCGCAGCTAAAATACAGGGCTGCTTTCACCTTTGCTGCTGCTCCCGGAGCTTTGCTGAGTAGATGCTGAACCAGACCAAAATTAACAGGTTACCAAAAAAATTATGGAACAGCCTTGTTGTTTTCAACATCCAAACTGAGGATATGTTTATACTTAGAACTTACGAAGTTCTGTCAAAAGCACAGGTTAATTCTATAAATTACAGGTCTATGAAAATAGTCAGCAGTTAGTAGATATTCTCAAGAACAGGTAACTTAACTCTAGCTCTTATTAAATATATTTAGGAAATAATGCAAGTTGGGATTTTAAACCAAAACCATCTCCCATGCACCCTCCCACACACCTCCTCCTGTTATTTATTCTGAGAACTGCTTATGGCTTGTTACGGAGCATCTTTCAGGCAGCACCTTACATCATTGCTCGCATGCAAAACAAAAATCTTTTAAGAACCTTTAATGTCTAAGGGTGCAGAAATCCGTGCTTAAAAAAAAAAATCTTTGCTGTTTAAGGATTCCCATGCTGATATTTTAAGTTTATTCAGCTACAGTAAGTGATTTTTTTTTTTGTCCTTAAATAGAAAACGTCAACTTGAGCATCACCCCAAGAAAGTTTAGTTTTCAGTGCGCTGCTCGTTAGGAAAAGTTCCTGCTGCTTATGGCTAGAAAATAAATGCAAGAGGATTGCCTTAGCAAAACCATCTCAAATTCTCACCAAAAAAAAAAAAGGCCTTTCATTTTCCCAACTGCAGCTATTTTTGATCCCCGTAAACAGCAATAAAACCACAGAAAGGCTCCCAGTTTCCTTCCACTAATGCTGGTGACGTGGAGGTGCGCGAGCAAGCAAACGAGCAGGATAAAGAACGACAAGCACTTCTTCCTGAAGGAGCAGAGAGGCTGAAGGGTGGGACGATGGCTCGGAGCAACATTTCTTACTTCCAAGAGTCAGATGGCGAAAGCTTTACTTGTTTATTTTTAAGCTTGTCACCCAACAGCCAAACGTCTCTCCGAAGGATCCCGGTACTATTAGCAGAATTTAGGCTCGACTCTCACAACTCACTTCCTTCCTTCTTCCAAAGCAGAGGACAAAAGGTGGACTTCCATCTACCCCCAGAGCTCAAACACCCAGATTTAGCGGTCTGACACAAGAGGGAGGGCAAATGACAAAGAGTCTTTTGAAGTACCCCTAAAGTTTTGTCAGCAGCAGGGTCACAGAAAGTGAAGGACCTCAGTAATGGCTTTAATGGATTTCAATTTTTTTGCTCTTTAAAAGCAATCCTGACTAATTTAGAGGCGTTTTTATTTCTGAAGCATTACTTTATCAGCTGGGGTTTAATAGTCACACTGCCATATCATAGCTAGGCCAGGATACTGGAACTCTAATGGATGTATTAAACAGTTCCTTTAAGGGAAGCAACACATTTCTACTTAGAATCACTGCTTAATGCTATTAGAAAATGAAGTGGTAATTTATAGCACAGACGAAAGCTGGCCAGATCGAGAGCCCCTTTACTCATTTTGCTGATCCAGAAAGTAAAACCAGTTCAACTGAAGCTAGCCTAGAACCTCAATTATTTCAAGGCTATCATTGCATAACATTAACTGACTTGTATGTTGTACAAACAAACCTGATTTTCATATGCTGAGTGTTACAGCTCTTCAGTCCATGGAGCTCTATCAGATTGCATAGCACCGCATGGAAATAAAACAAAACCAGTAGAACTGATTTTTATCTTTGATAAAATGAGATTTCAACTTGTTAGCAATTTCTTCCAGGTTTCAGTGGGAAGATTGAACCCTGTGTACACCGATATCTACCTCCTCGAGGTTTCCTTAAGCATTTTCTGGAAATTTTCAAGGTAGAGGGTAGAAAGCAGCGCTTTCTTCTCTGTCTACTTAATCGAGCTACAATTGAACATTAGATTGGTGGAAGAAGTTCGATAGCGCAGCTGCATACACCTGACGGTCAGTTCTTTGACAAGTTTTAAGAAATGTGACACTTCAGTTAAGGGCTTCGAAGCACAAAACCATCATGAGCTGAAAGCTTTATTACAAGCGGGGAAGCAAAACCTGCCTGTTCTGCAACAGCAAGGGCAATTGCTCTTTGAAAATGAGCAGGCAGAACAGTTTTAGACAATCTAGTTATGCCTTAAAGAGGCAGTATGCACTGGTAACTCCCATCGCCTCAACAGAAATACCTCTTCAAGGTCTTCCGAAAGGTAATACTATTTTATTTTTTTTAAAGTGTTTGTCCTGGCTGTCTATCTTCCCAGCAAAACTATTTTTTTTTTCCCCCCCCAAAAAAGACTTCGTATTCTCCAGCTGGAAGAACAGTAAAGAAAAACTTCAAGATGTGTTATTTTGAGCACAAAGATTCCAAACAATTCTTTATTTTCCCATTTGGAAAAGGCTATCAGACAGGAGAAGGGCGAACTATTTACTTTTTCTCAGGAGAAGCTGCTTTGCCTGCTCAGATGCTCTTGTCCAACATGATACACGCTTGAGTGAGAAAGAAATAAACGGTCAGCTATCACAAACAAGTTTTACTTTCCTTGACCCTACAAGCAGATCTGGACAGCAATGGAAATGCTGACTTAACACATAAATCCCATCACTAGGGCAGTGATTGGCGGGTAAATTGATTTGTGTATTGATGGAATAGGCCACTCACTATTTTCCTAGCCATAGGCTGAGTAGTTTCAATAGTGCTTTCTCAAAGTCAAAGGATGAAAATGTTGCATAAAGTTCTAACCTCAGGGAGCAGCAGTCTTGTTTTTCACTAACCGACTTCAGACATGGCTCACTAAGGCATTTAATTCAGAAACACGGCTGTGCATGCATCTCAGCTGCAAATATTAACCTCGCCAGAATCTGGCAGATCACTGTTGTGGAGCAGCCCTATGGAATATATTCAGATGTCTCGCACGGTAACAGATCAGCACCCAAGAAAGCCTTGTTGAAATTACAGCTTGATGATGCAATAGCAAGAGACAGCTAGAAACACCTCTCATTCTCATCTCCTTAGTTTGGACATCTTAAGGGGAAAAAAAAAAAAAACAAAAAACAACTGAGTGCCCAAACAAGCTCCTTAACAGACTATGTCTTAATTATCTTTGAGGCTGCCTCTCCCTGCACGATCCCCAGCTAGCCTAGACAGCAGCGATACCAGTACGGGATGGATTTGTGTTATGAGCCTAGGTACATTTAGAAGACGCCGAGAATATTGCACTGAGAATTTTTGTATCTGATGGTCATACCAGTTTGAGGAGGAAAACAGGTTAGGTAACCAGCACAAAATGAATTCATGTGTGTCAAGGCTGTGGGGCAATTCTAAAGCCTGGACAGCAAAGACAAATGGACTAAGTACCCAGCCAGACGATTCCATTAGAAGTTGCCTATGTTTTCATAGTTATACCTATTAATAGAAGGGATGCAAGTATTAGCCCAGAGAGGCAGGAATATTAAGAACAGTCCTCTGCTTTGGGGCCACTATTTGTCTCCAATATTAATATTCACTGCTACAGGAAATATCCTAACAAATACCACTAAGCACACGATTTTAAGTTTCACTCTGGAGCCAAAGTGTTGCAGGGGGGACCAACTATCCATTCATACACAGGAGAGAAAATGAAAGCAAGGAAGTGTGTCTGCAGACAACCATAGGCCGAGTGTCTCCATACGCAAACTCAGCCCTGGTTTCAACGTTCTGCAATATGAGCATCTGAAATTTGGCTCGAGTTAAAGACGTTCCCATCCTGATGCATTCCAACAGATTGTACTGCTCCAGTACGTTCGGTCTGTCTGTATCTTTATTTTGTATTTTACGCGACATGTGGTGTATTTTGCAGCTTAATGACTATTTTAATCCTCTTCATCACTGAAGCACGTCATCCTAGATGTGATGGAGATACATATTATTAGATGGATGCTGCTCGGAGATGTATTTGAAGAGATATTCCAAGGCACAGAAGTCATTCCAAGGCAAATATTACACAACAAAAATCTCTGCTCTACTTGATCTGGAGTATTTAAAGCTAGCTGCTATAAACAGTAAAAATCTACCAGCCCCCTGTTACGGCACGAGAAGCAGCTTACAGGCAGGACAGTAGCATCCTCTTGGGAAACAGAAAATAAATTAATAACTATGTAAGTGGCCACACACCTCAAAGTCAACACCAGGGGAATAGATGCTGAAAGTTTAGCTACAAACAGCTGTGCACATTAAGCCCACCTTAAGACAGGTAACTTTGCCACCAGCTGTGGCTAAGTGTTTGTTATGCCCTCAGTTACATGATCAAAATAAATCTAATAATCTCAGATGAGTAAATCAAATAACAGAACAGTATGAGTAAAGCTATCAGCCACTTACATAACGGGGAATAAAGATTTAACTTTTGCAAAAACCTGTCAGGATAGTGACAGGCAAGACGAAAAGCCAAGGACAGCAAGGCAAATGAAGTAAAGTCATCTTTGCTTTTGCCTGAAGCAAAAGGCCACTTAGAGTCTTGGAAAGCAGTGCTCCTCACTTCTTCTCTTTCTACAGTACAGATGAAGCTTGCAGCCCAAAGTTTTGTGGGTACCTTCGCAATATTCTTCTCAGGAGAACCAGCTCAGCTGTTTGCATACACACATCTAAAAAGTATGACATTTCAGAACAGTAATGCGCTTGAAATGCATCAGCATCCATTACAAAAGGACTACAATGATGCATTCTTGTCAGTGCCCTGCAATGAAAGAGGGAATTAACATGCTACAGATGCCCTGTGGAAAACCTCCCATACAGTTATACTTTGAAAAGTATTCGTCTCATCACGCTAATTCCCACGTGAAGCAAGTTGCAAAAGCTTGCGCAATATAATTGAGCGCAACAAATCCATCCAACACTAGGAATTTCAACCTCAACTTCAAAATGCCTTTGTCTGTATTGCAGATTTTACATTTAAGCAAATTTGAAAGATTTTCTGCCATCTTAACAGCCCTACTACATTAGGGACCCAGCTCTTCTCATTAGTCTTCCTCGGAGCCATGTTGCTGAGCGAAGGAGCTGGTGGACAGGGAGAGAAGGCAGAAGGACTTTGAGGTGACCAGCTGGTTGATGTTTACTTCTTTGTCTCTTAACCTGAGAACCAAAGACATTCTGAAGCAAGCTGCAAGCATTTAAAATGAAGGATTAATTTCTCTAGAACACTAACACAGTACAATGGATTCAAACGCAGGTCATGAGATTTCAGCTCTTGTGATTAGCCTAAGTTCTTATTCGCCAACTCAAACGCATCTTGTGCATGCATACAACGAGAAGACCGATAAAACCAAAAGCACGAGCACGTAGCCAGAAGGTGAGGGACCCAAGCAAATCACAAACTGCGATTCAGACCATACAGCCAGCTGCGGACAACACTGAGATACAGCAGCACAAAATATTACATTGCACCAAGCCTGCGCTCTGGCAGGCCATTCATCTCCTGCCTTTGTTATTGGCAAATTGCTTCCGAGAAAGCGGCTGTTGCCCTAAACAGAATATCCACATACTGACCAGCTTTGTTGCAGAGCGAGTATTGATGCAATTTGAACAAGACAGCATTTATCAGGAGTGACGGGGGCAGGAACACTTTTTTTTCCTATTTTTAAAGCCTCCGGCGTGTCTCGTTTGCTGCGACACGACACTCTGTCCCAGGCCCAAGCTTCACACATCCACAAGAACAGCCTAACTTCATTCCGTGACCCCCGTCATGAAGTCACTCGACCTCTTCTGGGGTCTGGCTCTTGCCCAGGTTAAGTCCACAGCACCATGTACGTTCGTGTCCGAAGGCTCTAATGCACCAATACATCACAAACACAAAATCCCAACTTTTTTGGCTGGCTACCAAAAAAAAAAAAAAAAAAAAAAAAAAAGTCTCCTTTACTGCTTGATGTTTCCAGTGCTGATGCTACGAGGCTCTACTTAAAGACTCTGGAAATGAAGCAGTTATCGAAACCCAGCAACTCAAACTACTCGGAGGCATTTAATCTTATTACAACAGTCCAAAATGGGAGCTGCGAGCGTCCTGCTCCGTTCAAGAGCAGTAACTGGTTTCAATGATAACACGCACCCTCAACAATTTCTCAGTTTCCCTCTTTCCTGACAGGCAGCAACACTGAACTACACGCACGAGCACCGCCATGCCCTACACTTGAGAATTAATCTTTGACCAAGACCCTTACGCAGGCTAACGTGCTCAGCTTGGATCCTGACACCGTTTCCTTCTTTAGGGTTTCTAAACGCGTATGTGATCTTGCGGCGTAAAACGGAACAGACACCAAATTCAATTTCTTCAGCAAGAGCTTTGATAAATTATGCAGAGAAAGACTCGCGTTCAAACGCCGATGTACTCACTGGGAACTCAAACCACAGGTTTGAATCAACATTTTTCATTTAATCTTTTGAGAGGAATACTTAGCAGATTAAAGCAAATCTGCCCCTCTCTATTTCAGGCCACAATTATTGCAAGACTACCAGCATAAGAAGTCAACCAGCGTTTGGTATTAGTGAATTATACTAATTCATGCAGATTCCTCTAGGACCATTTTTGGCAAGTTACTAGTCCCGATATGAATGGGAAAAGATTAAACACCAAGGGAAAAAAAACAAAAAACAACCTACTACTTAACTTAGACCCGGCAACCTGTCAGGCCAAATCCAAAACCATACAGAGAATTTGGTGATTAAAAGCTTTATGCTGGAGGTTACCATACGTCTAAGCAGAGACCAGCTTCTGTTGTGAATATGCAATCCAAATCCGCTGGAAATCTACCATGAGTGCATCATGTTTATTGTAACAGATGGTACCGGCAAGATTTTTCTTTTTGTTGCTGTCACTTCACACTACACCATGACATCATAACTAGTGGGATTCATCATCCCAAAATCCGAAAGAGGAGGGACAAAGCTTTTGGCAGGGAGCTGGAGCTAAAAAAAAAACCCTTAAGAGCCTTTAAAAGAAAAGCCCAAAGATTAAAAATGCAAATGTTTGGCTTTTGATTTAAGCATCTCAGTACTGAAGTTAGCATAGGGCAACTCCTGGAAAATACCAAGTAGTTTACCAAACCGCCGTTTCATCTTTGCTACGTCGTCATCAGAAGACTGTTTCTGAGGTCTCCTCAGTGACTAATTTAGTGCTTTGAGGTGGCAGATTAAAGAACCCAAGCACGGCAGCTGCGTGAGAAAATGCAAGCCCCTGTTATAGTAGAGTTAACAGAATCATAAAACCCTCTGCTGCAAGAATTAAAAAAACCCAAAGCACTGACCGACACCTCAGAACATACCAGACATTTGAAAACATAACCTAAGCAGCAAATGTTTGCTGGAGGTAAAAAAAAACCCCCATACCAGACATTTGAAAACATAACCTAAGCAGCAGGAGGTAAAAAAACCCCCAAAACCTAAATGAGTAAGGGAACTTCCAAGGTTAAACACTACTTTTATTTATACATCAAGTTGTCAGTAAGGAGATTTCATAAATGGAAACCTCGCTAAGTATCAACCTACTCTTACAGCAAGGAGGAACCACAGCCCCAGCCCTCTCTGCGTCCATCTGTCTGTCTCTCTCTGTCCTTGACCTGAATCAAAATACACTTTTGAGTGTTGTAATTTTGTTACAGAGAGAAGCTTACTGTATGAAATTACTTAAATGCATCCCTGTCACCGAGCCAAAGCCTGGAATCCGAGTGCTGAAGCAGAGTTATCATCCACGCTGCACCTTCGCATGATACCATGTATTAGTCACATCGTAAATAGTCGAGGTGAACCATAACATGACTGATGACTCGGTGCCTGACCCCAGAGCTGTGACACACGAAGCTTTACAGAGGCACCTGGGAAAGCAGAGGCAGCTCCCACCTTCTGCGCTTTTGGGGTTTTTTTCAGGCTCCGTCTACATCACGCTGGCAGTTTTTAAGCCCTTCCTATTTGGCGACTTGAAAAACTTGAACTCCAAAGTCATCATTTCATAATAATTTTCAGTTAGTCTTAAAACACAGAAAAGCCACCAATTACTGATTTTGTCTCCCCCATAAACTTCTCCCAAGCTCACGCGCTGCGTGGAATAACAACTCCAGACCCCTAGGTTTATCCAGCCACAGCAACCTGCCGTACCACCCATCGGTGCAGCAAATCCCAGCAGATGGAATAACAGGGGAGATCCTCAAGGGTCCGCAGGAGGAATCCCCCAGAAAGGCACCCGTGAAGAGCAGTTTAAACTCTGTAGCCAGGCACTGTTCAG
>NW_009259309.1:68955-74706 GCF_000687185.1 Egretta garzetta | reverse complement strand
AACCCCAAACCAGTGCTAAAAGATGTGACTGCAAGGCCTAACGTAGTCAACTTTAGAAAAAAAATCTGCAGGGGAAAAAAAAACCACCTCAAGCAAAGCCATTATCCTTGCAGGCAGGATGGGACATCATGGTAGCCCAACAGCAGCAGTCCTCCTACTGTGCCAGTTTGGCAAGTCTTGATCTCTAAAACAGATGAAGAAATGCATACATACACGTTCAGGACCCAGGTCTGCCTGTAATGGAAACCGAAAGACTTTCCAGACCATGCCTCATCCATCGGTTCTCTCCTTTACAGAGAGAGAACAAACACGTGATTTAACTTTCCACGGTCATCAGTGAAAATGGAAAGTGAAATAAAACATCGAATGCTACGGAGAGCAGCAACGTTTGACTCCATACGCTGGGTGAGAGCGACGCTGCTAAAGATATAAACCAAAACGAAGTATAAATGTATATATTTCTACAATTTATACATTGTAGAAATATAAAATGTATAAATTTCTACAATTTATACATTGTAGAAATATAAAATGTATAAATTTCTACAAGAACATGATCGTGGCTGGCAGCATGAAACATGACAACAAAGCTTTATAACTAAATTTAATACTTATATGGGTTGTTCTCTCAAAAATAACAAACGCATTCTCTTCCCCACGGGCTATAGGGAAAACATCCCCTGTAATACTGCCGAATGAAGTGCTGGTAAGCGGCTTAGCAGCACGCGTTTCTGGTCAGGTGGACACCTGATTACATAAAGCCAAGCGGGCTATGTTTTGCTGCTAGACAGATTAGTTTAACACCATTTGCAGAACATTGGTATTTTGATCATCCATCTCGAGTTGGAACTTAAAACTTTCACAAGTGCACAAACCCAATCAGACCGCGGAGCAAGCATTAGAACTTATCAACCATTTAAAAGCCAGGCTAGAAGGTGAATTTGACTTCTACCTCCTTTTGTACGTGGATTTTCCACGTTCTTGCATGAGGTAGCGGAGCTTAGAGAAAGCACAGTCAGAAATATACCTATTTAATTCCAACTGAAAAGGCAGATGGGGATGAAGGCAGTAAATCTGAACAAGTTTGAAAAAGCATCATCCATGAGCAAGATCTGCGTGTGGAATATATCCCTGCTTACAGTTGCAGGGACCCATACATTAAAAAAAGTGCAAACCTAATGTTAAGAAATTGCCCTAAAAAAAAAAACCCAGCCAAACTACTTCTCCCGAAATGCACTATTCCTTGTGCACTGCCTCTCAGGAGCGAAGGTTCATTTGTTTCTTTCCCCTATGGCACCCAACCTGAAGTACAACCTGCCCTATATATAATTATATGTATTTTTTTATATATATATATAAACAGCAGTAACATGCTGAAGTTGTAGCCTACTGTATGAGGAGCCATCAGCCCTCCTGAAGCAGAGGAAAGAGATTAGTGTGCCATTTCGGTCAATCCACGATAATGAGAAACCTGACTATTTATTCCGCTCACATCTTCCTTCTTTGTAATTCAGACTAGTAAGCATAAAACAAATATATAGATGTGCAAGAGTTACTTTGAGACTTTGCACAGTGCTGTCAATCCATTTCCTCTCCCCACAAACCTGAGACTTATCGGCACCTACAGCAAAAAGCTGAAAATGAAAATATTGGAATGGCAATTACAAAATTAATCTAGTCAAAGTGCCCTAAGGCCTCCACTGAAGGTAAAACCTGTGATAGGATACGCCATTTCCCTGTGACAAACTCGCTGCTAGCAGAGAAAGCAGGGCATGCCCATTATGGGGGTAGACAACACATTTGGAGAAAAAAAAAAAAAGGGGGCGCTCTTGCAAGTTCAAGTACAGTTCCGAATTAGAAGCCTTACCAGAATGGTTTCTAGGCCATTGCAAGTATTTGAAGCATTCCAATTAAGAGCGAGCATCACCTTAAATTAACAACATGTTTCAGAGGTGCTGACTGCATGAACTAAAAATCAATGACACCAAGTTTTACTGCACCTAAGTAGCACGAGAGCGTCTGAAGGATTACGTCAATTTAGAAAAGCTAAGCAGTTAACGAGAAGGGTCTGAAATGCCAAAGCGTAGGAACAGAGGTAAAGCCTTTGTTATTGCGGCAAGAAAGAGGTAGTTGAGGATAGTGTTTCTCTCCTATTTTCAACTGAAGAACAAGGTTATGGCTTAAGTACGTTTGTAGAAGCAGCTGCTGCAGTCAAAATAACTTATGTTTACAAGATTGAGTCCATACGCCTCCGAAAGACACACACGTAGGAAAAAAGCAAAAGCAGACTTTTTACAAGCAACATCTAGAGAGGAGCGTAACTGGTACATATTACAGCGTGCATCAATCCTTCCCTGCACTGCAAGGTGCTGGGGTATGAAGCAGTACGTACCAATAAAGCTCACACCCAGCTAAAGCCACCTACAGAATAGGTTGTGAATAACCCTTGGGCGATGCAACAAACATATTAACAAAGAATCACTTAATCGCTGTTAGAGCTATTAATGCCTAAATAACATTTAAAAAAGGTCATAAATATTTCCGATGTGAGACAAGGAGAGCTGAAGGCCTTCTCCAAAGAGCAGAGCTTACCTTCACGTGGCATTCTACAATGCAGCAGAAATTCCAGAGCCCCTCTGCAATATCAGATGTCCATCTGATTTGCTTGATTTCCTTACATGTATCTCTGCTCCAGAGCAGCTTTTGCTGAGGCTTGGAAGAGGTACTGCATCTAATCACGTTCATACAAAAGTATATTTCCTAACGATTATGGGGAAGTGAAGTTTTAGGAACTGAAAGCAAACTAAAGGCCACACGCTCAAGGCTGGAATTTTACTGAGCTGTTTCTACTCAGGACTTCAACACAGAAGTGGAAATTTCCCCTAGGTGGAGTTCTTTGTTCAATGCAGCAGGCAATTAGAAGTCCCTACGGTCTGCAGAAATGGCACAAGACTGGTATTTTTGTCGGCGAGAATTTAAGCATACAATACAAAAATAATAACATGAAACGCACAGTTCTGCAGTAAAACACACCGTTGTTTTTTCTCACCCCAAATCCTGGTCATTTGAAACAGAGGGGTAACAGGCAAAAGGATTCAAGATAGCTTTGGAAAAAGACCACTAAAACCAAACGTGATTAAAAAAAAGCAGTATCGAGTCTGCATTGCCTCAGATTTGATTATACAAAAAGGTCAAGTGATAAAAAAGAAACTTTGCATCTTTAAAGGCCTGGAGGGCACAGCAGCAGTAGTTTATCATTGAAATACGGATCAAATTAGGATAGATTTATTTTCTTTTTTTCAGCCTGTATCAGTGTCCTATTTGAAGTTCTCGGGGACTTCACAAGCAAAACACAGCAGTCACTGAATTCAGACACAACCCTAGGACGCTTATTAATATGGAAAGAAAAACATTAATCGCTGGGTATTGAGGATTTCTCCAAATTCATTTGGAAGAGAGAGATTGTCAAAGGTTATCTGCCATCAACACAGGATGATCTGAAAGGGAGACTGACTGTCACCAAGACAAGCCCTCGGGAACGCCCTATTCAAAGGTTTACATACCAATCATTTAAAAAAAAAAAAAAGAAAAAACCTAAAACCAAGCAATCTGCCACTCCCCTTCCTCTGTGCAGGAAAGAAAGAAAAACAAATTGTAGTCGATAAGAAGATTAGCGGGTGTTCTAGGGACAGGGACTGGTGGCTAAGATAATCAAGTGAAAGAAAATCCACCTAATGGGACCGTGCCAATCCACCTAAACTCATAATTGCAGACACTGCTATGCATTTGCCTTAACTCCAGCACACCTTCAAATGGCATCTTTATTATTACTAAAAAAATAAAAATAAAAGCAATCCTTCACATACGTTTCATCACATTACCTGATATCATTCAGTAACAAACAAGTAACCATTTCACTTCCTAAGCTCCGCATCAAGATGCGATTCCTGAGAAAACCTGGCAGCAGTAAAGACTCGGGAGCTGCAGTCCCCCACAGACAAGACAATGGGAGAGGATGCAGCAAAAAAAAAAATCGGAATTAGAATGTCACAGTTGACATCTTCTGTCAGGAGATTAAGGTGGCTGCCGTGCCTTCCGAGGATGCAAATCCCGCTGCAGGAATGGCTGACCAGATCCAGGAGGCACGGAGGACAGGCTGGTGCACTAACATCACCCCACACCGACTGGCGTCAGTGACAACCGGGTGCTGCAGGTTAGGAGCGAGCCCACAGCCCGGAAAACCAACCCGACTGCGATCCTTTCTGAAAAAGAACGAGGCAGAAAGGGGTTCATTTTAAATCCTTTTCAGAGGGGTCAACACCCCCATTCTCTGGGGTTGCCAGCCCCTCCGCCGAGGTGTGACGCCGCTGCTCTCCCCTTTGCCAGTTCTGTGACTGGCGAATCCTGGGGTCTGCTTCTTCAAAGGGACGCGAGGCTTCGGAAAAAAAAATTACAGCTGGGTTTGTTTTCCAACTTGGCATTTTGTAGCAGACGTCCATAGGCAGCGGCAGCAGCTTCCAGAAGGGATGTGCACAGCAGCCGAATTTGTCTCGGATATGAGAGAGGAAGTGACCTACCGCTGGAGGAGTTTCCAAACAGGTGCAAGAGATCGGATTTAACGCAGAGCAGCCAGGATAAGTCCCCTACCACACCAAGGCAATGCCGAGTAACCTGATCTTGGCATTAGCTGGGAACCCTCAGAGCAGCCCTACCGAGTCTTAAGGCATCTTTCCTGCAAGATAACACACGCACCCCGCAACAACTTTTTTCCGATGACAATTATCACCACCTTCCATTGATTTATAGAAATTTAACAGAAGGACCGGTACAAAGTAGGTGCAATACTACTCCTCAATAGCGGCCGAATAAGCAAAACTCACTGACTAGCCTAATGTCACAGGGCACGCATTAAAAATATTGAAGAACCATGCTTACCGCCAGCTTAGAGTTTCAGATTTTTGCATCGTGCTGAGGTAGATGTTCTGCTTAACCAAGCTTGTTAAATTTTACTGTAATCTGTCAAATCAAGCCATTCACAAGGAGCCACAAGCCTGTTCTTTATCCATCCCTAAACAACCCAGAATCTCAGCAAGACAGATGTAGCTGGTTTGCATTTCCAAACAACGTTCAGGCGCAGATTATTCAACTCTTATTTATGTGCCATGGTACATGGCATGCACTTTGCTCTTTGTTTTGCTGTTTCACTCTCATAGATGGGTTATCGGCGTGAAGTTTTTAAATCAATGAGATTATTTTTTTTCCCTCCTATCCATCTTGTCCTTTACGTAGCTAGATTACCCAGAGTTTTTGGTTCCCCCCTCCAATTACTTTCGTGTTTAGAGATACAAATGTAATATCTATTCATACATATACACACGTGTGTGTATATATGTATGCATGCGTATATATATGAATTGCAGCATCCGAGCCATTTCCCTATGAAATGCTCACCCTCTACACTTGGCTGAAACACCCCCTCCGAAAGATACGGTAACAGCTCAAACCCGAAGGTTTATTTGGGATCTATCAAGCCGACAGCAGCCACACGGATTCCTTTAACCCAGGCTTCTCTCTACCAAATTGCCCTCTAATACTCTTCTAAGCTTCTAGACCAATCTGAAGCTCACAGCTCTTGCTACCGTGCCAAGAATGCAGAGGTCACTTCTCAAAAACCAAAAAAAAAACCAACAAAAAAAAAAAACCCAGAAAACCAAAAACCTCCCCAAAGCATCCCAGTGAAATGGAGCTGCG
>NW_009259309.1:50757-68214 GCF_000687185.1 Egretta garzetta | reverse complement strand
GGGAAAGACCCCGGGGGGATTTTTCGCCCCTCTCTCCTTTTTAGGCTGCTGTAAAAATTAACCGCCCACGTGAAATTCCTTACATTAAGGAGCCTCCAAGGCCGCGTGGTGGCACGGCCATGGGCTGTATGGGGGTCTAGGGACTAAAAGCCCTCTGGCCAAGATGCTTCTTCCCACCTCTGCGATGAGGATTCCTGGGGTAATAAAAGGAGAATGAGGTGGTTTCCTCACCTAAAATTCTTTTTACAGGGGGGTTCCCCACTCTAAACAGAAAACCGTCTGTACATCTATCCCTGATTTCTTAAAACCCTTGACCAATGGTGCTATCGCCAAGCTCAGAGCCCTTCTTGTTTTGCAATAAAAACCAAGACCGTTGTGTTTTTACTTCTTTTTTCCCTTAAGATACATTACTGAATTTATTATTAATGTATTATTATTGCTCCATCCCACCACCAACACCAAGGAGCCGTGCTTGCCAGGCACTACCTGGAGGACATGAGGGCAAACGTTGCCGACCTCCATAAACACTCCATAAATTTTAATTAAACAACAGGCACATATCCCCCATGTTACACCATCATCATCATCATCTGGTTTCTTTTGAACAACCAGCATGCAACACCCGTTTCTTTCAAGTGCAGGTGTTCTGCCACAGCTGGTACCACGATTTAAGGACACGTTTCTGGCTTTAAAACCAATTGTGCCAAATTTGCATTGACGCTATTTTAATTTCACTACATTACTTATAGAAAGAAATCATAAATTCTTTCTACAAGATGTCGCATAGTTGTAAAACGTTCCCATTCTCAACTTCCATATTCTTTAGTGTCTCTTACAAGCGCTTTTTTCTGAAATGGTTGAAGGGAATATTGCTGAAATGTTGCAGATGGGGGTAAATCTGTACGATAGATCAATAAGCAGCCCAGTTTTAATTAAAACAGCTGACTGGTCCACTAGTCACTTATTATAGTCTCCTTTTTTATGGTATTTGAAAACCTTTAAATCTCTTTTACTGCAGTCTTCTGGCACATATAATTTTCTTTCCAACTTGGCCTAATTCAGTTGGAAAATGGAGTTAACACGTTCTTCCTGAAAACCAATACATTTCAATGTAAATATTTTATTGTGCAATATGAATACATGAGTAAGTAACAGGACATTCCAAGTTAAGCTTTTCCCTTTTCTTATAAAAAAAAAAAAAAAGGAGGTATTTCTCTTTCTACCCAGGCCAGAATGTACAAGCTCTTTATAAATCTTTGGATAGGGGCTTTCATTCAAGGTTGAATTTATATAGCCTTTCAAGTGCTATATAAATTAATATACTTTTAATACTTAATATTTACAGAGTGCTTGGTGAGTATTAATTAGCCTTCATACAAGCCCTCTGTAAGCTAACACATTTGGAAAATGGCAAAAAAGCTGAAAAAAAAAAAAGGGCTTGTTAACTTGTGGTACGTGAAGACTTGATTTTTGGGGCACAGCAGAAACTGAAGTAATTGGCTGCATGTTTCCGAGTACCTCTTGAAATCAAGTCACAAATTAAGCAGAATATGAGGGTCCTCATGAATCTGAATTCCCACGGCCACGTGGTGCCATCATCAGAGGTCAGAGCAACAGTACAACCAGAACACACCTAGTCCTCTGCCTCAACCTATTCAGATATAATAATTTATGGTAGGACAGTGGCTGTTAATACAAAAGCAAGCAGCATCCCCATACACAGGCATGACCAAACAGATACTCGATTCACTTTGGAGTATTTTTACTGAGACAGCCTTGATTACAACAGTGTTATCCTTGTTTTTCCCCAAAAGCAATTTCAGTCTGGTGACTTCAGGGGAAGTCTCACAGATAAGCACGAGGTACAACCTCAGCTTCATTCTCACCTCCAGTAACACAGCCTTCTCCTGGTGCTACGCTGCAGACACACCAGCGTGTAAGAGCTGAAGTCCTGCCGTGAGGCTGCAACACAGCGTATTCCACTTCAGAAGCGAGATCATCAGTGCTCAGTTCACCGCCTAAAAAACAAGCAATGCATTAAAATGTGAAGAATAACACTAGATTCCCCTTTGTACAGAGATCAGTCTTCCCCAGAAAAGAAAGTTCTAAGCCACCAGATCTTGTTCTTTCCCCGGTGGCCATCAAGAGCTCTGAATGCAAGGAACCCACATGACTGCAGGGAGGAAGGGATATCGAGACAGTCTCCAGCAAAATGCAAATGCCATTCTAGCAGTTAAAAAAACCCAAACGCTTTCAGCAGGGAAAGGCTTTGGAAGTGGTTGCTTTCAGATGAGTACGAGTCAACGTAGGAATGACAGATGACGCTACTGGAGGTATGTTGACACTCACAATGGTCATGGTTAATTCAGCATGTCGATACATTCCAGATGAGAACTGGTAGTTATCTGTTGCCTGTGACAACAGTACCAGTTTGAATGACTGCTGCAAGGCTGCGGCAT
This sequence comes from Egretta garzetta, assembly GCF_000687185.1. Classification (NCBI taxonomy): domain Eukaryota; kingdom Metazoa; phylum Chordata; class Aves; order Pelecaniformes; family Ardeidae; genus Egretta; species Egretta garzetta. The sequence goes on along the minus strand of NW_009259309.1, from coordinate 65,755 downwards.
TCCCTAGAACACCTTTCCTGTCCTTAATCCTGTTAGGCAGGTGGCAGCTCACATTTCCTTCCATGAATCCCATTTTATATGCTCAATTCCAGGGCTTTTAGTGCCCTTTTCCCAGTACATCAGTGCTAACAAAGCACTGAGAATCCCATCCTCGCCTTCGGCTGCTACTGTTTATTCTGTAGGAAATGTTTCAAGTGAACAATCTCTGCCCATTATCACTTGCGAGACCACAGCTGTGTTATGATTGCAAAAACGTGCCCTGAAAGGGCAGTGTTAAACTGTTGATAAAAAGGGCAAACAGAAGTCAGCAAGGAACATGTCTGGTGCCTTTAAAGTCACTGGGAGCAGCAAACTGATGTGCTGAGATCCTGCCAGTACCTGGGGAATGAATTCACAGAAGGGAGAAAGTCTTTAAGAGAATGGTGAGAATACTCAAACTCCACAAATTAAAGCATAAAATTGATCCAGCCTGTGAATGGTGATGTTATGCAGCTCTTTTTAATTAAAAAGCTTTACTGAAGATTTAAATGGCGGATCACATCACTCATACTAGCTCTGTGTGACAGATACGTGCAAGTTAGAGGTTGCAGAGGTCAAGCTGAGTCAACCTTGGTTTTTGGAGGTAGAATGCAAACTGAATTTAGAAAGTGACTACAGCGTGTGGTTGCCTTGAGTCAAGACAACTCCTTATTCTGGCACAATCCAGCAATATAAGAAATACTAAGCAGTGCTTCTAGAAAAGAATATACCACCCAACTTGCATGAGTGATATCCAGTTAACTGCCACAACCCATCACAAGCCATACTGCGCTTAGGACAAGACCTCTATCTGTTAAAAAGGCTGTATGAGGGGCACAAAGCAATGCAAAATTTATTAGCCACCTAAAACTTGATCCAACATCCAGCTGTATAAGTGCCTTTGGGAAATAATACTTCTCCAAACCCCATAAATAACATCAGAAATTTGCCAGCCTGCTCTGGAACTGGACATCTATATTTGGCTGCAAAATTTCTTTGTGGAAGTCTAGGGTTCCTGCAGTTTCGCAACTCAGTCTTCTGCCTGCAACTCAAAAGGACAACGCGTTGCAGACAAGGTGTAGAAAGTCCAGCAGCAATGAGATGAAAGAAATAGCTGAAGAAATTGGGCTTAAGATGCAAGGCGTATGCAGAGAATGAAGATGTTCCATAGAGGATGATAGAAAAGATGCAGAGACCTTCTAGGCCTTGAAAGATAACGCAAGGCAGACAGGAGTATGAAACAAGAAAGGTGATTTCTATGGGAATAGAGTGAAGTGAAAGGATGGAGGATAAATAAGAACAGATGGATTTCAAGTGGGGTCGTACTTGAAAAACGGGGATAAGAGGAGTAATTGCAGGCGTGAGGAAAACCAGCACAGGAATCTGTGAAAAGGAAGTGACACAGTAAAGAGTGGTGGACAAGAAGCCTTTCTGTTTCTACTCAAAGACATCTTTAAAAGGGCTCCGCAGGGAAGGGAGGAAAAGTCTACTCTCTATTGTATCAATGAATCCTTAACTCTCGACAGCCGCTTTCCTTCTGCTCTGTTCTGTGCCTGAAACAATGCCATTAATGTGGCTTTCACATAACAACCTGATGCAGGTATTCTGAGGTTTTTCTGGGGGAAGAGTTAAACAGTGGTTTGTGCTATGTTTGTGCTATCCCAACCAGCACGACCCTGGCCTACAGCATGTAACAGACTTAACGAACCTACTGTAACATTAACACTCACTCTACCTTAACTTCAAAATAACCTTCTTTTAGGTTTAGAAATATTACTGCTTTGCTGAAGCGCATCAGCACAGAAAAGGTGGCAGTGCACCGGAAAATAAAAAAATACATCAATGGAGGATGCTTAAGGTGCTGCTAATGGAAGCCACTGCACCTTCAGTACTCTGCGTATGAAGCTTAGCATCCAGAAAACATGCTAAGTCTATGATCTCCTCTCGTTTGCTAGTCACAGAGCAAAACCAGTGATCACTGTGAATTTAACTGGACAATTTGTTGGTCTGAAGAGGAAGACTACGCAAGACAAATGCAGTGTCTGAAAGAGAAAAGCAACCCTTTTTCGAATGTAGATTTGCACATCTGTAGGATTCGTTAGCCAGGAAAGGAAATGACCTCTAATACATAATTCAATAGAGGAATGAACCCGCATTCAGATTTAGGATCCCAAATGCAAAAACAGAAGAGAGCCTAACCCCCTTTTTAGCTAGCCATCAGTCTTCAGAATATACAAACTAGGTATTTACGCTGCTCATTTTCTCTCTCCAGATGGATACGACGTTTTGGGCACTGGCAGGATCTCAAGGCAGAATAATGCCTGATGCTTCTTCAAAGAGCTGTACCAAACCCTTAACTTGGCACATGGAACCCAAAAGGCAGGGGGGTCTAGAGGTCTACAAATAAAGGCATAGTCAAGACACCAGGCAGAGAGAGGAAGGAGAGGCTGCATTGCAGAAAATATGTAGTAAACTCTCACCCTCTTGCATCGTAATATCTTCCTACAATGGGCTGAAGGCTTCCTGTCATCTTTGTGTCTTCTAGCCCACCTGTGAAGACAGAAGTGTCATTTAGTCTCTGAAGATGGCAGGATCGGTCGTTCATGCATCAAGGCAACCAAACCATTCCAGCCTGAGCAAGCTGAGCAGTGCAGTTGGTGGTAGAAAAGCCATGTGAGAGCTTAAAGAGAAACAAAAACACAATTAAAAAGAAAAATCCACCAACAACCGAGCGTATTTTCCACAGATATTGGCTCATTATGATGCTGAGATTTCTCCTGTTGTCCTTGGACAACATTTCTTTCCTCTCCCCTCGTCTGCTCGCCAGTCTCACTCAGACAGTCTCATTTCAACAGTGCGAAAGGTTGTTCATTTTATAGAGATCCTTCACAAAAGATGAAAATTCAAGTATGTTCTAATTATCTGCAGTTCCACACAAGTCAGTATTATTGCAGCTTTTATATTAGATCTGAATTTGTCCCACAAATGCATGTGTCAAATATTACAGTAGATTGATTAATGATATCACACAAAATGGAAGGATTAAGCATTGGTGCAGGAGAGTTGCTCAAGAGGAACAATTTTAACTTCTTTCCACTCATAATTTATTTTTGTCCTGTACTGTATAAGAAACCAGAATTTGAAAATAAAAATGGCTTGTATTACTGGCAAGCAAAAGAAGAGATCTGATTCATGATTGAATTCTTCATTCAGTATTCATTGGTGGATTAAAAGCCAAATCATCTTAACAAATGGCACGGCAATGAACAACATCAAATATAAAAACCTCAGGACTTGTCCTGCTGAATAAACGTAGAATCATTTCCAGCAGCTTTGAAGATAAGTGCAATTCAACAACAAAAACATCGACCCCTCCCTCCGCAATCAGGTCTGATTCAGTGCCTGTTACATCAGGCATCATGGAATAACTTGTGCTAACAAGCTCTTTTACAGCACACTGAAGTTGCCTTTTATTTCCCACCCCCCCATCACTTGTTTGCGCAGTTACTCGGTTTGCAAGCAACAGGGTGTGTTAGGAAGTAACTTATGACACCGGAACAGGCAATAAGGAATTTTAAAATGTCTAGGAGACGTGTCATGTCTGATACGGCAAAGCTTTATTGCTGGGAACTGTTGTTTTCCATCAGCTGCACGATACTTCTAAGTGCTCGTTTTTCTGGTGCACTTAAAAGCAAAATAACTCCACCAAAAATGCCCTCCTTACTCACTTTAATTTGATATTAGCATAGACGGCTGCAGTTTGCCTCATTCTATTTAAACAAATATTAAGATACATTTCCTGTTACAATCATCATTAGAAGCCTCATGGCTCCCAACCAGCCATTCTTCTTATGTCAACACAGGAATATTTATTTTCATTTCTTGAAACAAGCACCCTGGAGAGAAGGGAGTTGTGTGCAAGGTATCACAGGGAAGAGCAGGACCTGCAGCTTTGCCCTCTGGTGCCTGTCACCAGACCACGCTTCGGGAAGGAGCTGAAGGGTCTGGGGCTGATTAGCAGCCTGGTCTTCAACACTGTTGGTGGGGGGGGAATAAAAATCAAAATCAGGGGAATTGTGGAATTCCCAGGCACAGGAATTTGTATTTGCAGACCTCCCCCTACAACTTCTTTTAAATGCCCCAAATACAGACAGTGCTCTCTAGTACTATTTATTTATAAACTCGTTTAAGAGAGTGGCTTCATATTCTGCACTGCTTTTTTTATAACCTTTGAAATGTACAGGTCTTTGGAGGGCCATAAGAAAATGAGACGTAGCAGCATTCTTGCAGCTTTCAAGCTCCTACGGCAGCAAGAAGTTAGAATATAGGTTCTCTTGGCAATAAGAAATGAAGAAATACATGTATTTGAAGTCTGTTCCAGCTCAATAAAGGCATACAGCAAGACACAGCTGAAAGGAACTGGGGCATTGAGTAGAAGATGAATCCCAATGTCTCCAAGGGAAGGAGTGGACCGCCTACAACTTCCACCCGCAAACCCATGGCCCGAGGGGGAGAACAGCCCCCTCGACTCTTCTCCTGAATCACATTTTCTCAGATGAGTCAGCCCCCGAGAGATCTTTGTTTTAACAAAACCCATGGCACTTCTCCTTAACTTCCCAATTGTCATTTCCCATGTCTCGCAAAGGGCCGAGTTAAAAGTTGTTCTTTTTATTTTACAACTTTTTTACTACAATTTTTCCCTCATGCACAGGAAGAGAGAGTAGCCTGTGCTCTAGCTGTCCCAATTTGCCAAAGGTTGAAGGTCCTTTTTTCCCCCCCCCCAGCAATAAAGGCATTTTGCCTCACAATAATGAAAACACCCGTTCACAGGAGATTTTCACACCGATACCAGCGTGTTCTGCATTTTATGAAGCAAATTACAAGGCTTCTTCCAAGTCTAGGTTTTCCTGCCTCATCTCAGTCATTTGGTTGACTCCCTAAGGTCTCTACCGAGATGTAGCTCATTGGCTAAGTTATATAAAGGGAGTCTTAAGTAGAGCACTCTATTGAGGTTTGAGTTTTCCCTTTAAAATGCAAATGGCTGGTAGTTAATTCCCTTTTGGGATTTAAGAGCTGAATTTAAAATGGGAAATGATGATACAAAAATATACTTCAGAAAGCATTGCAGTATGAGTAATGAAACATTTGCCACATGAATACTGATTCTGCTGGTCAGCCAGACATCTTCATTTATCTGCATTTTAATAGTTCCCCTCAAAATTGCTTTTGGCTAAATTTTTGCTCAACCTATTACCTGGTGCAGTCTCAGTGGACTACAATGAGGGCAAAATTTGACCACATTTTCTATTTTTTAAAATATCACACATCAGCACATTTAAGTATATCTATATTCTATCAGGTATTATAAATATTTCCCTCTTTCCTGTTAAAAAAAGTCTAACGAGGCCTTTTCCATACTTCCTGAAAATATAGCTGGACGACATACCTGTTTGCCAGAAGCTGGAAAGGCTAAAAAGGTATCCAAAAAAGCATCCTCTTAGCAAAGACATTAAACCAATATTTACTTACCAATTTCAAAATGAACATCTTCCATCTCGCTTTCTTTTTCATAATTACCAGTTTACTTCTAAGGGAGGGAAAAAAATAAGCACATATAATTATGACCTTACATCAACTTATGCTTCAACACATACATAGATTCAGGCTAGAGGTAAGGAAGAAATTTTTTACAATGAGGGTGGTAAAACACTGGAACAGGTTGATTATGACCTTACATCAACTTATGCTTAAACACATACATATACATGGGCACACACAGACACACCCTGACAACCTTACATGGTCCTGGGGGACGCAAAGGGCTTGAACCTGCATTTAAAATTCAGAGCGCTCCACTCCTTGCACGATCAGGCCTTAAGTAACTCAATTGGATTCCTTGTATTTGTTCTGTCTTCTGGAAAATATACCTTTACATAACCCTTCAAAAGAATTCATTTCTATGCACACGACACTGGCACAAACACATACACCACTTTTAATAAACCTTATACCGGCAAAGGGTGGAAATGTGTCATCATGACACGAAACCCCCGAATCACATGTCTAAAAGGGAACAGCAAAGTTTCTCGCTTAAATTTAGAAGGGCCTAGCCCCTGAGGTTGAAGAACTAGAAGTTACTTGTATTTGCATACACTTGCTTTAGTGCCTGGGCGCAAGGCCAGAGCACATGCAGTGGTGGGAAACAGGAGCAGACCCCAACCCAGGTCAAGCCTGGCCAATGCTACCTGCTGATCCCTTGGCAGGGCCAGCAGTTAAATACCTACGCTGCCTCAAAACCTGAAAACCAACCAATCACACAAGTCTCATTTCAAGTTTTTCCTAAGTCTGTACAAGAAGAGACAGAATATATCAAATATTCAAACTTTTCCTTTTTGCCCTTCTTTTGTTGCCATGTTTTTCTGCAAATTGCACACTGTCCAAGTTCTCCAGGCTCTGCTCTTTTTTTTTTGTCGCAGGCTGACTTCAATCAACCCCTAGATCTAAAAGTCCCCAAACAACCAACAAAGAATGTATTTCAGTGCGTTAAATTTGAGAAGTCACAAATAAGGGCTGTGGCATAATACTGTGATATCACTCACAAAGGACTATTACTTCATTGTGAATGGAAACAGCATCTGGCACAGGGCAGGAAATAATTTACCAAAAAAGCATCCAAGTACAGCAATGAAAAATAAGAATCAAATGAGTTTACAGCTATGTCAATTGTTCTCTTCGTTAAAGGTTCTTGCATCGTGAAAACATTTCTTTAAAGTAAGGGAAGGAAAAATACCGCACACTTTAAGTCCTTTTTCCGCCTCCGACTCAAATGCTTGCCAATGGCTTTTCAACAATTGCGTGATTCACTATTGAGTATTTCATCGTGAAAAAAGCCTGCATTCTGCCCCGTACAGGGCTCTTTCATTCATTTTTATTTCACATTTATGTTATCAGCCAACATGTCAGCTGTTAAAGGAAACCTGGTGAAAGACTATGAAAGGAGATAAACCCCAAGCAGGCATTACAGAAATACCAAGTTGTCTTTTAGTCTTAGTTACACCTTTAATGTGTTTTTACTGTTTTGCAGTTGCTCTATATTAAATGAACTGGTAATTTGTAAAACATTTTTTCTATAGTTTCCGCAGCCACTGTAAGAGAAAGTGAGTGGGTCAAAATAAAACTAGGTGAGGGCCAAACTTGGGAAGGAAAAAATGAAAACAGGCATCGCCAGCAGGTTTCCTAGAAGTTCTGCAGGGAATTGGTGAGGAGACAGCAGAGCAGGGGAGCCAGGCTCTGGAATTCATTACAAAGATTAACACAGAAGGAAAACCCTCATTACAACCTTTTTGCATTTGAGGAGGACTGCAAAGATGTGAAGTGGCGAATGAGCCTTATGAGGGTATTCTTGAACAAAACAGAAGTGACTCGGGAGAGGAATTCAGCCTTCTCAGACTGATCTGAGAAGTTTAAAATGACCCAGTCATCTTCGGTGTATTCTTCTCTTTTGCCTTTCTAAATAATCTCAGGGAGTAAAAGAGTGACTTCCAGGACAGTCTTGCCACAGTGGCAAAAAAGACATTTCAGTGTAAAGATTGGCTACTGATTGGATGGTCCTGCAGCTGGCAAGTCTCTTGATCAAAAGGACTCCAAATTTGCTTTAAGAAACACCCTTGCTGTTACTGTGGTCCTCTTATTATTCAGGCAAATCCACTAAGCAGCAAATTTCAGAGCATTTTGGAAATCAGGGCGCAAATTCTGGGATCAAACATATAGCCCAGATCCTACCTGAGCTCCCACTGTGGTGTATCCGCTTTAAAGACAGTCTTCCCGAGCAAATGGATGGTAGAGCCCTGGGAAATATCAATTCTACCCTGACAGCGGAACTCTTGAAACAAAGCTCCGGAAGAGTCCCTGCAAAATTAAGGCAGAACAAACCTAACGTGACGCAGGACACACAAGCACTCTCAGCTGGAACTGCAGCAAAAATATCTTATTGTGAACTGCAGCCTCATGCTCAGGCAAGCAAATCCTGAATTTTTCCACTGCATGCAGGCTGAGGTTACAAGAGTTCAAAGCAACAGTTGAACAATTCTGTAATAACAGAGAAATGTTAAGTACTGTCATAACTGTGTTTGAAAGAATGCTCTCACCTTACCATGTAAATCCACTGCTTTGAAGAAAACACCTCTGTTTTGGGTAGAGCTGGTCAGGTGCCTAGGCACACCTGGGATACATAACATTTGGGTGCACACAAAGAACATCACATGAGCTTTGATAACAAGGAGTATTTCCTGCAAGAAAAGGAAAAAAAAAAAGAGACTGGCTCAAAATAATTGGATTATGGCCTGTTCACTAAAAGATTTTGGGAAAGCGGATCGACGTGTTATTCCTTCGCTGCCTACAGTATCTGCATCCTTCCTCCAGTGTCATTTGTCTGAAGCACAGCAGAGGATCTGCCAGAATTCCCTGCTCTGTGCAGCAAATTTTCAGTTTTTCCTGCAGCTCAGGGCAGAGGCTGCAGCTTCGATCTTAATGGCTGTTTCAGATGATACCATTTTCTTTTTGTCAGATTTCGAGATAAGGCAGTGTTGAACTCACTGACAAATCTTCTTGGCACTTGTTATACATTTACGCTATTTGATACCTACTGTTCTCTTAAAACACTGGTTTTCAAAGGCATTCAGATATCAGTCTATAGCGTGGGTGGAATATACTTACCTTTCAAACTCAGTTTAGCTTCAAAACATCCCCTCCTTTAAACTAATCACTCACTAAAGTAAACATTTCTCTTCTACAGAGACAACTACCCTCTTGAAGGACACATCCAACTGCAAAGAACTCCCCTGCAAAAATATTTTGAATGCAATCCAAAGTGACATCTAAATCAATACAGCCCCACACTGCTGCAGGTGCCTGCTCACATGGCGCTCGCTGCAGGGTCAGGTACTCAAACAGGGCACTGCAGTCTCCTGTGCTGGAGACATTGATGGCAATGCAACCCTGCTAATAGTGCAAAGGGTGTTTTTCCTTACCTTTAACCACAAAATCCCAGAACCCTCTAGGAAAGTTTCAGAAGTATTTTTCTCTGTAAAAGTTTAACTTCCTAATTGTTACATTAAAAACAAACCCTTGAAGGGGGGTAAGTAAAGACTTGAACTTCAGAAGAAAAAAAAAAGAAAGGTAAAACATATAACATCTTCCAAATTATAAGCTGCTCATTGGGTTTTTTTTTAACAAGATCCACAAACTTTTAGTAAATATGGTAATGCTACAAACATTTAAGACAGACCCTAAAGCAAAACCTCAATAAAAAAAAAAACCCCACCCCACTTTGCCTAAAACCAAGGCTGTTACAGAGACACAGCTTTACCTGCAATGCCCAAGCAGCAATAGAGCACCCTGCTAGGGCCCTGAGGCCACTGATAAATCTTGCTGATGCTGAGCAGCTTCACCTGGGGCCTCCACCCACAGGCCCAGGAGCTCTATTTAAGCTGAGCCCTGGAACCCTATTCTGTGTCTGAATGATGGTAGAGATGTATTGGGCTTGGTTAGGGACCCCTAGCATCACTTCCCTCCTTGGCTTTGCATCTGCCTCATTGCTATGGACTTGGTAAGTGATTACTGGATTTTGTTTAATCCTTATTGGTCTCATTAGGCCGTGTCATACCCTGCAGACTTAATTCCTGTCTGGATCTCAGACCTGCCTTGTCCTCTTGAACTTGCTTGATGACCTGGATTCTTCAATGACCCTGACTACCCTTTCTAGATTAGTCTTATTTATCTTCTTCACATGCTGAAAGGTAAGAGTAGAACTGGTGAGTACTCTCATGAGCCTGGGGATCCAGACTTTTAGATAAAAGCTAGAGGCTTCCCAGGGGAAATTTTTTTTTACCCTTAAAAAATCACCCAGGGTTTCTAAAATTGCTTTAGAAAATATATCATGTGAGTTGTTTTTAAATGCCTTGTTGCCCCACTCCAGCAGAGGGGCTAATAAGGCAGATGGGGCAATGAGGAACATGTTATACAGGAGAAAAAGAAATGTGGTTTGCTTAGCCTAACAAAAGAAATTTCAGGAGAGTAAACACTATGGGAAGAAAAAAGTTCCCTGTTTATACTACATTAAAATGTTGGTACAAAAGCAAATAAGTAAAAATGAGCTTTGGAAAAAACCAACTTGTCTTTGGTGACATTTTTAGTTTTTTGTTCACAGCTGCAAGAAGAAAAGTCTTGAGTCTTTCTGAAGAGAAAGCCTGCTCAGGTTGTGTATTGTGTGTCTGGGATGGAGAGGACTTGGTGGCTTGGAAACTCCCCTGCCAGCTCCTACATCCATGAGAAGGTCAGATTGCTGAATTTCTAAATTTGGGGGATGGAGGAAGACTGACAGTTTGACAGATACAAATATATTTGGTTTCTTACATATTAAAAATAATAACATATTAAAAATAATGCTAAGTTTTCCCAGCTAGGGGGTTTACTTCTTGCTGTTGTATAAAAAGCCCAGATAAACAAGAGTGTATGGTTGACACATACACTAAATTAGATTGTAAAACATGATTATTTTTTAAAAAATGTTGCTGCTGTTTAAGCATCTACTGTAAGTTATCACTGAACTTCTTTCCATATTGCCTACTCTTTACCTACTAAGTACATCCAGAAGCAGAAGAAATAACTCTGAAGATCCCTTCTTTTCCAATAGAGACTGGTAAGGCTGCCTTGATTTTCTCATCATTGCTCTTTTGAAAGCAACTAGAAAAAGGATGTGTATTAACAAGTCTTTTCCCAGGGCTGGAGACAAGGAAACTTTCTAGAAAACTTATAAGTCTTTTAAGTCCTGTAAATCTTTATGATGATTTTTTAAAGACTTCATTATAATACCTAGATACAGTACCAATTTTAACAGAGAATATTCAACCTTTATTTCTATCTAAGTTTCTAGCAAACTCAGAAATATCAAAAAGCATTAATAATAGTTTTCTGAGTTGTCCCAGCTTGCTTAATGGAGAGGAAACCCAAAGAGCCTCTGTGTTTGCTTTGCAGTTGATGCACATATTATTTCCTACTAATGACAATGCTTCTCCATAATTGGAACTGGGTAGTGGTGGCACCTGAACTTGAGTGAAAAATCAGCTCAAGGAGGTTAGGTACTTTTGGTTAGGTATTGTAAGGCTAATCATGGTTGAACATCTTTCCCAGAGAAGAAATGCATGTACTAAATAAACAGGAATCCCAGATGAAGAAGTAGTTGACCTGGATTTCAAGTTGAACTGCATCTGTCCAGTGCAGATTTCGGGGAAATGCTCCAATAATTAACAAGTCTTGCAATGCAAAGAAAATATCTGCTGCATTAGTGTTCCTCTACTTCCTATAGCTTGGATGCTTACCACTACCATGACCACCTTGCTTAAGGGCCAGGACTCCATAATAGCAGCTGCGCGCAGGAAGAAAGAAAAATACTTTTCTCACCCAGGACAAGCTTGCAAACAGGCAGTTCATGTCAAAACTTGTGAAACACTTCACTTTCTTGGTTGATTTCTATCTTCCCCTGAACCCAAAGATCTTAAGGCACCATCAGAAGCAGCTGCAGCCTTAATAAATATTGTTATAATGGAGATGGGGAGATCTTGGCATTTTCCCTGCAGGTGTTTTTGCAGCCAGAACTCACTTTTCCCATTCCTACACCACCACAGCGTGGCTTTGCTAAATGGGCTTTCATGCTGAACTGAGAAGCTCCATTTTCCAAGGATTTGATGTACCTTTTACCAAATGCACACTGAAGATAATGTGAATTGTTTCCTCGGGTATTACTGTGCCTGTATTTCTTGCAGAGTATTGAGGGATAAATGCCATGTGGGTGGGTACAGACTGGACAAAAGCGTAGCCAATAGTGAATGCATGGGATGAAATGCTTTCTCTAGTGGTATGTTTTTCATTTAGTTTTAAGTGAAATCACTTAAAATGTCGAGATGATTAGGTAGATGCTATTAAAACATGCTAACCCCCATACTTCTTTTTGTCAAACTTTTCCTTGTAGCATAAGGGGATTAATTCAGCTTCTTTAAAAAAAAATAGTTAACCTTTTTTTGAGGGGGGGGAATGACCCTGAGACCCAAAATAGGTGAACTTTGTTGTATTTGTGTGTGTTTTACATGAGGCCATCTTAATTAAATTTATTGTGGCTTGCTCTAGACCAGTAAACTCATATTACTACCTCCATGTTTTATATTCTCTGTGCAGGATGCAAAGTAATTACATTTCAGTTGCATTATAATTTAGCAGGGTCTAATAGAAACATGGAGAGCGCTGAAGTTTTTCCATCTTCTAGATTGGGGTTTTAAATCACAGCCAGCCACTGACTTCCATGAGGGAGATTAGATGGGTACCACACTGTACAGCCCAACTCTGTGCACAGTTTAATTTGGAAATCTAGGCGTGAGTACCTACTTATCATGCACAGATGTAGTCTGGGAGGTCGACAGGGCCAGCGAGGCATCGCCTGCTTCTATAACTCAAATGAGTTTATAGCACTTGAGCATTTTTCTTGGTCATGTTTTAATCGAAATGCTTCTTAATGGGATAACGTCATGAAGAAAAATCAGATAACCGCCCCCAAAACCAGAAACAAAGAGGTAAGAGACAGGAAAAGAATGGAAAAGCTTTCTAGGAAGTCTGAAAGACAGAGGGTTGGTGAGCAGCTTTAGGGGTCTGATTTATTTTTAAGGGAGAGGCTGGTGGCAGTGGTTTTACTAGATGAAGGGAATGGATGAAGAGGTTCAAGTGGAAGAGTTAGGGCAAAAAAAGATATTTGCAAGTAAAATAAATGGGGTGAGGTTGCAGTATGCTTTTCTGTCTAGAACCTGATATGAGGGAGAAAGCAGCCCTTGCTAGGAGGATGTTGGTACATGCACTGCAAGGTGGGAGATGGTGCTGTGGTCAGGGAAAAATGAGCCTTGTAGTGGCCATGGGGAAGAGATGAAAGGGGCAAGATGGGGCACAGGCAGCAGAGGCGGTGCTGAAACAGCAGTGTACAAAGGAGGTGATGTGGAGATGAAGGTACGGATGCGATGACCCAGGACGTGAGGGGGGGAAAAGGAGGATTCAATGAAGGGTTACAGTACCCTTCCAGATGATACAGGCCAACAGGGAAATTACTTTATGTAGCTTATCTGAACTATGAGGATCAGAAATAAATAAATAAACTTCATGTGAAGGCTTCTCTCTCCCCAACTGCAATGAGGCTATTGGAAAAACAAAGCCTGTGCTGGAGCATCAGAAACAACACATTAAATGTGGGAAACACAATAGGCGTTACATTAGATTCCACAGCCAGCAGATGATGAATCAGAGCAGCATGCTGCTTCTGCACCTGGCAGCTTCTTGTGTCCACTCTCTGTTTGCACCGAATCCATCTTTTCAAGCTAAAAGTGGAGGGGGAAAAAAGGATAATCTGTGGAATAACTTTCAGAACATGACCCATGTGCCAGGAAAGGACAGCCCTGAGGTCGTGCCCTGTTTTGTGCCCAAGTGTAGCACTGCGTGTTCGTATGAAAATGCGGCACAATGCTGTGTTTGTATCGGAGTCAGGAAGACTTCAAACTGCTAGTGAGACTCTCAGAAATTCCAAATAAAAATGCAATGCTTTGAAAATACTTTGATTGCTTTTTTTTAAATGAGTACAAAATGATGTTAAGATGTATGGGAAATAAAGCAGCCTCATCTGGTCTAATTTCCTTGTGCTATTTGTTATCCCAACACTTCCGCGTGGTATAATGAAATCAATGCTGTTTCTGTAGGACAGAGGAATAAATTGACCCCATAACTTTAATAATTCAAGTTCAAAGAACTGCCCAGAGGAGTCAAAAAGTATTTGGGGGGGGGGGGAAGTCCAATAAAGTTCTCCTAACTGGGTAACTAATTCTGCTCACTTCCATATTAACTTTCTTTCTTATCTAGCAATTTAAGGTTAAGTTACTAAGCACAAGTTAGAAAATTTGCTTTTTTTTTTTTTTTTTAATCTTGATTGCTCATGGAAGAGACAGGTCAGTACAGCAGGGTCTGGTTTCAATATACACCTGTGCCTCTTAATTTATAAGACTAGATCAGGGTTTAAAAAGACAGACAGAGGGGAGAAGTAAGCTTTGTTGCACCAAGTTCTGACCCTCCCATTACTCTCCTTGGCAGCGAATGAGCAGAACCAGTTTTTGTAAAAGCAATGATTCTGCTTTAACCAAAAATTACCCTTCCTCTATTACTAGGTTTGGGGTCAGCTGGCCACAACAGCCCATTGCAGGATCCATAGCTGCTCGTGGTTTGGTGGACTGGTGTTTATTATGTACATTTATTATGTATATTATGTACGTGTGTACATGCAGTACATGAATCCATTTGGAATAAACTTAAAAGGTACTAAACACAGAGATCATCTTATTTAAGAGGTGTCTACTGAACTACTACGTCAAATCGCTTTCTAATCACAAATCAGGAATAGGAAAAGCAGTATTTTTCCCGGCCACCGTAATACAAACACCTCTTTAAAGCGAGCAGCAAGGAAAGTACGGCGATAACCCCACTGGAATGACCAAGTAGTTAAATGCCTGGACAATAGTAATTATTACCCTTCTCTGAGCTGATGTTTAGGACTTGGACACATATGCCATGAGAAAAAGAAAGAAATCTCAGCACCAGTCTGGGTCACTTTTGGCAGAAGGAGCCCTTCTGGGGGCGATTCCTCACGGGCTGACCCTCGACTGATGGTGATAGCTCGTGCTTCAGCTTTTAGTTTATAAGTGTGGAAGGAAAATTACAGTGAAACCTGCCGGATTGGTGTTTTTGACACAATTTCAGAGAATTATCCTCTGAGGGGCTGCGGGATGGAGCATGGCGGCCGGGGCACAGAGGCGGGCGGGGGATTTCGGGCTCACCCCCTTACCCTACGGGGTGAGGGAGGTGGCCCCGGCCCCCCCATACCGGATAAATGAGGCGGGGC
>NW_009259309.1:50338-50732 GCF_000687185.1 Egretta garzetta | reverse complement strand
CCCCCCCGCTCCGCCCTCCCCCGCCCTCCCAGCAGGGGGCGCTGCTCGCGTTCCCCCCTACACACACCCCTCCTCCCCCAGCGGGGGGCGGAGCGCCGCGATGAGAGGCGCGCTCTGATTGGCGGCAAGGCACCCGGCGGAGCGGAGCGAGGATGAGAGCGGCGCTCTGATTGGTCGCGGGCACCCGAGGGGGGAGTAAAGGCCCGGGCAGGGGTCCCCTCCCCCTCCCCTCCCCGTGGATCGGGGCCCCCCCCCTTGCTCCCCGGCCCCCTGACCTGGCCGCCTCCGACTCTTTTCTTGAAGACTTTTGCGCCCCATCTTCGCGGGTGGAGGCGTTTCAGCCAATCAGCGTGCGGCGCCGCGGCCTGTTGCCAGGCAGATTATGGTAATGAGG
>NW_009259309.1:33372-49425 GCF_000687185.1 Egretta garzetta | reverse complement strand
AGCGGGGAGAGGCTGCGGGCTGGGTGGCACGGTGTGTGTGGGGGGGAAGGCAGCCATTTCCCCATCACCTTGAGGTGCCAGGATGGGGCGTGTGTGGATAGGCTCACCGGCGGGCAGAGCGGGACTGGGCCGCTGGGTTGGGGCCCTCTGCTGACTCCCACCGCGTGAGGTGGTTCTGCCCGTCGAAGGCCTGGAGGAAAGGCCTGCCTGTGAGCAGAAGCGGCTTCTGCAAGGGAAAGCTGTGGCATTTGCCGCTGCCCTGCTAGTGTTGGTCTTTGTGCCAGCTGAGGTGGTTGCCCATGCCAAATACGCCCATTCTTGTGGTCTGAGATACGGGTATAGCAGGTGGCTGTTGGATCTTGTGGACCTCTTGCTGCTGAGGTTTTGGTGGTGAGTTGCTGTGTCCACAGCAACAGTTAAAAAACTCTTAATGGGAGCTTGTTAAGTTGGAAAGGAAAAATGAGGTCCTGGTGCTTTGTCTTTCAGAACTACTCACCCTAAAGGGACAACTCGCCCTTTATAGGGTTAGTTTCCCTGCATGAGACACTTAAGCTATGGACAGTCACCTCTTGCCTCTCCTTGCAGCTCTTCAGAAGGGGTCTGTAGATCAGGGTTAAAAGCCTGGTTTAGGCTGCTGAGCTTCATAGTCCTGAGAGCAAGAAGAATGGTTGGTATTTGCGCTGTGCTTTCTGTACACTGGCCTGCCTAGCGTATTACTGATATGTTCATGGTTCTTGCAGGCTGTTAAAGAATGAGCAAGCACAAAGCTGGGTATCTATAAGATGCAGTTCAATGTTTCTCTTTCAAAGTTTACATGAGAATAGAGGCTCTGCTGAACTTTAGCTTTCTTTTACATTTTAATAATTCTAATAATTCTTTTTTTTTCCTTTCTATTGGTTGAGTGAGATGATGAAATGCTAATGAATCATCAACTGATTTTACAAGAGGGTTCTTTGAGCCTTTTGGTTGAAATAAAATGATTGGCAGTCTCAAGCCTTCTAATGCCTTCATTTCCAAGAGAGAAAAAAAAAAGTAAGAGGGTGTATTTCTCCAGTCAGTCCTTAAATGGAGAACTTCTCTCCTGAATTGTGGTGATGTTTTTGGCACTTTGCTATATGCATGCTTCTCTTGTGTGTTAGGTGTTTAACATGAAGACAGCTTTATCACCGTGGCTACGGGACGAGATATCGATGTAGTTGTTATTATCTGATGGAATAATTGACAATTTGTTTTTAGAGAGTGATGGGTATGTGTTGTCGCTCGCTCTCCTCTGGCACCCTTACTGGTAACCTGCAAAGAAAATCCCTGCATGAGCTCTCTTGGGGTAATTTGCTCTGCAGCCAGCAGCTACTTCCAGTGTGTGTCTGACCACCTGCAGCTGCAGTCAGCTGTGTAAACTGAATTTTAATTGACTTGTAAGTGTGGCTAATTATGGGGGCTGTTTTAGTATTGTGAATTTTGTTTTGACTTAAACATGAGATTGGGTCTATTTGTCACTTTTATTTCGAGTTAGTAAAACACGCGGAAATAGGAGTTGGGTTGTAGCCCTTAACTGGCGTTATATGTTAGGTCCCCACCTGGTTTAATGTACAGATAGCCTAATTTGTGCTCTGTGGCCTGCAGTACTTCAGAGAAGCAGCTATTCTGAAAGAGATAAGTTGTGGTTTGTTTCTTTTTTTTTTAATGTGCAGAAACAAGGTAGTTTGGTTTGTTTTTTTTTTTTTTTGAATTCTAAGAGCTTGAAGTAGAGGGGTGATGTAATTCAGAGGAGGGATGCAGAGAGGTGGGAGAGGAAGGGAGGGGAACAACCTCCTTGTGTTGCTCTTGTAGGAAGAGAAACAACCCCCTTCTCTAATGGACGGTAGCTTTGGGAAGAGTTGCCTGAGCGGGAGATGGGATAGGAGACAAAAGGTGGCTGGAGGGGAGTGGAGGGATGCGGTTGTCTTGGGAAGGTTTTTGTTTTCCTTCAGTAAAACCTGAGCGTGCCTTCTTGCAGGTTGTGTACGCAGCACTGTAGCACAGTTTTGATATGGGCCTTTTATTTTCCTTTTTTGTCATGTTGTGCTCTAAATACTTGTTTTCTTGCTTATTGTGCTTCTCCCTCTATCATTTGTAAACCAAATTATTTAAGTAGACAGGGTCATTGCCTCCAGCAGCTGGAGCCTGAGAATTGCAGTGTACGATGGCAACAGACAATGATATCATAGGGACCTCGGAGTATGAAACGTTTGGAAGAAGATGATGTGAAGAACGTGGTCACGTGTTCAGGAAGCTGAGGATGGGAGGAAGAAATGAGTTGCTGGAGTGGGTATGCAGATGCTGAGCACATGGGGAGAGAGGTGACCAGGAGCATGTGTGTATATGGAAGCCTAATTAACTCGCCTCTGAAGGACAAACACTGTGAGAAATGCTCGTTTGTACGAGAATTGGGACTAAACAGAGGCGTCCTTAGAGAGGGAGCTGTGTCTATGTGCTAGTCCCCTGGGAGGGTGGTTAACCTCTTCTCTTGGGGCTCACTTGGAGTGCTTGATCATCTCCAGCGTTTTGTGGTAGAAACAGACTTTCAGCTCCTTACCTGATAACTTTGTGAGAGAACACTTGCAGCAGGCTGTCAGGCTCTCCCCTTTAGTGCTTGGGCGCTGTCCCTTTAGGGAAAGGACTGCATGACACGGTGGACATAATAGCAGAGGACTGGCCTTGGAGATCTAAAAGATCTCTTCCAGCTCATTATTGCTTTGGTGATGGATAAGGATATAGATAGGTCAATTCATTATGCACAATTTGAGTAAAAAGTGAGTTTGTGTTTGGCTGAGCTCTTCTATTTATTACGCGACCAAATAAATTGAAGCCATTTTTCCTTTTGTGGAAATAAATAATCTTAGCTGCCCCAGCCCTATGTGTGATTTCCATTTTTAACTCACCAGTAAAACATAAATATTGTGGTTATATATTACCTGATTATTAATGTTCAGGCAAAATGCACCAGAGCCAGAGTTCCTTGAAACAATATGTGCTTTTGATGGATGAGAATGCAGAGGAGGAGACGGCAGTCGTGACTCAGTCCTCAATGAGGTTAGAAACCTTCTTGCTGCAATGAAAGCGTGTTCTTGCCAAGGGATCTCAGGAAATGCACCGGCTCTGCCTTCTAGGCAAGCTGGGGTAATTAACTTAAGTGTGGGATATAGCTTCTTGCAGACACATGTGATGTTCCTTTTGAGCATAATAAATCATTTCCATATTAAAAGCTGGAGGAAGACCCGTAGTCGTAAAAACCCCTTTCGTAACAATTCTTGCTGTCCTTGCATATGGTTGGCGGTGAAAAAGAGTGGTCAGTGAGCTCAGTACTTAAAGGATTAAGCTAATAGCCCCTGCTATTATTGCTGCAGGGAACCCCAATCTATATGCAAGCCTCTTTTACACTGGGGAGTAAATCACATTAGTTGTTTTATGCACCATTATGGTAAAGTGGATTCTCATTTGAGATACTGCAGGGAGGTGGACTCTTCCCCTTGCCTGGCTTTGATATTCCCCCACTTTTCTCATGCCAGAGAAGGGACAAAAAGGAATGTTGGCAGCCCCTGGCTCGGGTGCTTTCTCAGCAGAATGTCCCTAATTAGACTCAGAGGGGTTGCTGCAGATGAAGTCCCCAGAGTTTTTATCTGTGTATCTTCTTACATAGTCCCAGCATCGAAAAAAATTGTCATTCCTTAATAGCAAGTATGCCAAGAAAATGTGGCTACTGTTGATCCTTTTTTTTTAAATTTTTTCAGGTGATGCTTTTCTCTGAATTTCAGAGCTGAGCTTTCCTTTGAAGCGCCGTGTGAGTTCACGATATTCAACTTGCGTCAAAAATTCTTACACGCCAAATAGAAAAAAAAAAAAGAACAGTGGCTCTGCTGTTATTGGAGGTTTTCTCTTAAAGCACCGTTTGCTCCCACTCCCTAGGTGTTCGGGCCCATAGGTGCCACCTACAGGGTGACATGGTGTGGGTGCTGTGATGGCTGAGGGTGGGGTGTCTTCTGCTGAGGACAGCAAGGCTAATGAGGACGTTGCTGTTGGATGGTGAATGAGGTGCTTTGCCCCTGAGCGGTGCTTTCTCATCCTCCGGAGCTGAATGCAGCGAATGGGGAAAGCTGCTGATTTAATAATACAGCTTTGGAGAAAACAACGTGCTGCGGGAGCAGGAGAGAGGGGTTGGAGAGCATCGCGGTGGTCAAAAGGAGTTTTCAAGTGAGAATTTCCAAAAAGGGGAAGAACTGTTGAGACAATGACACAAAGACGCTTTCCAGGCATCGGGTGCTGCAAAGAAGAAGCTTCACTGTTAATGAGATTTTTGGATCGGATATAAAAGGCAAGAACTAAAGAGGAAGGCCATAGGTCTCTGACACCAGCAGGTCCCCAGAGGGTGTTGAGGAAAGGAAGGTAAATGTGAATGGCATACCGAAACGAACCTGTTTTGTCTTGAAGAGGTGGTGCATTTACTCGCACTTACCTGATGAGGCAGGCAGCGGGGTATTATGGGTGCACAGGCGTGTTTGGGAACACTCGTCCTGCCCTGCGTGTCATCTCTACTTTGGATGCTTTCTAGTTGTGGTGAGCACCAGGCTGTTCCTGCACTGATGAGCCTCGCCGAGAGATAAGCACAGCTTCCTAACTCTGAGCGTACTTCGACCTGTGAAGAACATGGCCATGTCGTAGGGAGCTCAAGGGCAGCACCCATGGGTGCCGTCTCAGAACTCCAGCAAACACAAGTCAGAATGTGCTTATCTTCCACCAGAGTAGATATTTTCTGTGCCAGGATGCGCACCAGAATTTGGGTATGTGCGAGGTTAACGTCAGTGTTGAATTCAGATGTGCCTTTTAAAGGGATGGGAGCGTTGTGGGTTCTTGATTTCACGTTGTATCTCGATTCACGTTACATGTGACACACTGCATCATGCCGCTGACGTACCGGGTTATATTTATACCTGTTACCATTTCAGCTTGTGCCATCACCCAGCATGGACTGGGTGAGGCACGCCTGCTATTTTGGAGAGGAAAATGGTGTCTTCACAGTTTGTTGAAATGGTTTAGCATCTCATATGTTGGCATTGCTTCCTGCTCATGAGCATGCCGCTTAGAAGTTGTACGCAAGCATCGGGGTAGTGACAGAATTGCAGTTGATATATTGGGCGATAGGTCTCACAACGTGAGTGTGTGTGTGTTCCCCTTGGATGCTGCAGAACTTTCCCTTGCCTTGGCACTCAGCTTGTCTGAAAATGTCTGGTGCATGAGAGATGGGGAGAAAAATCAACAGAGGTAAAGGATAATCCATGGGCAAACAGTGTGGAGAGCAAGGAGAGTGTCCCGTTCCATGCCAGCTGTTTGGCAAAGCTTATGCCCAAAGTTTCACATTTATTTTTGCTAAAAAAACCACCCCCCCCCCCCCCCCAAAAAAAAAAACCCAAAAAACAACAACAAAAAAACAACCAACGAAGCTTCTGGCTAGACCCTTTAAGAAAATAAGTATTTTATTGACCTGTGTCTCCCAAGCTGGTATTGCTAACAGGCTTAGCATCGATGCCACATACCCTAACGTACTCATCATGATTCTTCTGCAGCTAATTTGAAAAAATACTGTGGCTGTGTGCTGAGCTGGACATCTGCTGATTCCTCGTGCAGCGAGACATCTCTGCTGAGAGAGGACCAGAGGGAAATTGTTAAAATCTCAAGGTGCTGTGGCTGTCAGTGTCACAGCTGTAATGGATATTGAGGGGGGGATTTAAGGAAGAAAATAGGATCATGCAGGATTAATGAGGGAGAGCATCCTATGGAGGACAAGGGAGCAAAGTTATTTTGGTCTCTTCTGTAATCAGTGTGGGAAAACTTGCTCAGGTGTTTGTATTGTCACAAAAAACTCTGGAGGTTTTGTTGTTGGTGAGTTTGGACAGGGTCGTGCTTTCCAGCTCCTGACCTGAACTGCAGGTCTTGTTTCACTTTTGGCTTTTGTACCAGCTAAATTTCAACACTTGCTCCTGCCTCCGGCCCTCTTTATTGCCTGGCCTTGGGACCGCTCTGGGATGTGGCCTATCTGCTCTCGCGCTGACTTCTCACTCGGCACATCCATGTTTCCAAGGAAACGTGCTTCTCTGTGTATTTTGGTGAAGATAGCAATAATAAGAAGTCACGGAGATCCAGTCTTTGGTAGGAATGCATACCAGAGGTGCAGGACCTAGGGTGTATTTTGAAGTACAGAAATTGAAATTGCTATACAATTGGCTGGGCTGAGCAGTGCATTTTTTTATTTCTGTGAAGAATAGCAATAAGACTACCGCTTATAGAAACTGCACCACCAAGCCACTGAATTTGGCTCAGCCTTGCTTTTTTCCCCCCTGAGATCTCAGGTTAGTGGTAACTCTTAAGACCATGGCAAAACTTGAAATGGCCGTCTTCTGCTTTCTTCGCCAACTTTTTGGTACTACTTTTTTTTGCAGATATGACTCTTGATGCCCAGTTTTGTCTATTAAAGACCTGTCTGAACCCTTTGGTCTCTTTTCCACTCAAGTTGAAAGGTATTTGTGCCAAAATGAGCCTGCAGGAGTGAGTCAGCATCTTCTTTCAGACCTTCAATATCTGCTTGTATGGAAGGTCAGCCAAAAATTCTGCTACTTGTTGTACCATGTGGAATTAGCCAGAACTGTGCCTTCCTCTTAATTCAATCACTGGTTAATTTAATTGCATGATTACTAACAAGATAATTATATTAAAAAAAACCAACCCCAACTTGAAACCCCTAGCGTTTATTTTTATTTTTCTAAGCAATTAGGTAATTGATTAAACTACTGGCTATTGTTAGTGCAATTACCTGAATTGGCTCTTGATTAATAATGACAGTCAAGAAAAGAGCTGTTTGGGATAAACCAGCCAAAGAATGTCAACAGGATAGGGATTTAATGTTATGTAAAAGTTGTTGCTCAGATAATGTTACTGACATAAATGCTGTCACGTTTCACACAAGCAGTTCTAGATCTCTTGGTGATCGTATACCTGATAAGATGAGCCCTGGAGTTCAGTGAAAGTGGTAGTATTAGATACGAGAAAATCCCTGAATTAATCCTTAATAACATAACAAGTCGCTTTGTGATAGCTTGATGAAAGGTGCTATGTAGGGATGGATGATGTTTATATGTCAGAGCTTGTGTGTGCTGTAATATATATATATAAAAATAATATTTATTTGTAAATTACCCTGGCTTTCAACACTTGGGGAGCAAGGCTGGTGTTTACCAGTCCTAATCGCCGTCTGCTGCACTTCATTTTTCCACGCTAATGAGATCCCCTAGCTAAAGCGTAGCGCACAGGAACCTGTACTTCTCTTTTTTCCTCTTCTCCTCAGTGCTTTTTCTGGATGTTTTGTATCAAGGTAGGATTAAATCAGGTAGGATTTCTGTTCCTTTATCTCAGAACCTAAGGATGTATGGGCCTAATAGGAAGTCAGAAGAGCCATCACACCGCTCCTCAGTCTTTGCTCGTGTGGGGGACCGTGTGGCACGCATGTACTGTGTTGCACGGCATGAGAAAGCAAATGTGAAGCTCTAGTCGCCTATAATGGCATGACTTACAGTCTAGCGATGCCCAGAAATATCTTTCCCACAGTTTTTCTTTGTATATGTGGCAGTAATATGATTTTTTTTTCCCCACTGTGCAGTTCAGTGACGTTAGCCTGAGACTTTTCCGTACTGTTGATTTATACATTCTGGCCAGAACCAGTGGTACAGTCAGTGCTCGGGTCTGCGAAGCTTGTCCATTGCTGGCAAAATTAGCAGAAGGCAGAAAGTGCCTGCTTCTTTTTTTTTTTTCTTCCTCCTTATCTTTTTTTTGTTTTGTCAATGACAAGCCAACTGCTAGCATTTATGGGAATAAATTATGACTAAAATAATTTGCATTTAAAATGCAAATGAATGAAAGCGTCAGCAAGGAGCCTTCTGCTTTCTTCCTGGTGCGCAGTCAGAGTACTGGCATTGGATCAGCCCAGCAAGGCACTTGGTAGAAAATAAACTTAATTGGACTAGCTGAAAAATGAAATGGGCTCAGCTTCATGCTAATTCCTGGGCCTGTGATTTAATATGACATTAGAGATGGAAGATTGGGAAGGTGCTGAACCACCGGCTAAACCCATCACCGGAGCTGTAAATTACACTTCTGAGATTCCCAATGG
Source organism: Egretta garzetta (assembly GCF_000687185.1). Classification (NCBI taxonomy): domain Eukaryota; kingdom Metazoa; phylum Chordata; class Aves; order Pelecaniformes; family Ardeidae; genus Egretta; species Egretta garzetta. The sequence continues at coordinate 41,228 of NW_009259309.1, read as the reverse complement.
CAGATTGAGAGGCCCCAGTAAAATTGCGAGAGGTGAATAAAACTGAGCTTGGAAGCAATTTGTCAGGATCTTTGGGCTCACGTGAATCAGAGTTTAAGTTTCATTGTTCTTTTTCTAAAAGTTGTCTGCTGTAACACTGCTTGAATACCAACTGGGACGGCAGTTTTGTACAAGGTAAAAGCTGCCTGTCAATTTAAAGCCAGTTGGTTCTGAAAGAAAACCTCTTTCAGATGAACCAAGAAACTGCTGATGCCTCTCTGAACGTGGTGTTTTCTTGTTGGAAGCTTAAGGCCAATTTTCTGCATCGTTCATTGATTTCTGGGCCTGTAGGTGCTGGGAGGACAATGTGAAGAGTATTTTGTGGCTTGCCTGTGGCCAAGGAAAGAACTGCAGGAGGAATTCGGTATAATCTTCCAGTGCAGGAGGCATTCAGTATAATCCTTTGGTGCGATTGTAGCAATGCTTGACTTGTTTCATCCTTAACAGGACATGGAAAGCATTATACAGCAGCACTTGAGCATGGTAAATGAGAAAGTACGTGTCCGTAAAGCCAAACCTGCTTTACTCTGGCAGTGTGTTCCTGTAGTGCGGTAGTTGATGATAATACTTTATATCCCTGTTGCCTATGTCACATTTGTTCTAATATCTCCATCTCTTCTGTTTTGTTGTGTTTTTTTTTTTATAGCCATGTTACTGAAGATCGCCCTGTCTTCTGGAAGTACAAACGCAGTGAACAGATGAATCTATTCAGCCAGACATTTCTCTGGTAGATCTCTCTCCTCATGGAGCATCACGGCAGGGAGGAGATGGACTCAAAAGAGGAAAGTCCTCAGGTGTGGGCTGACTCTGCTGAGCAGGAACAGAATACTGCTCAGGTGACTAGTGCCTTCCAGGGCGCTCGGTTTCTGCTCGGACGGAGTTGGGCTCGGTGCGGAGGCTTAGCAAGCAGGCGGGGCCCATTCGACTGTTTCTTACAGACTGGAAACTCAGCTTTCATTTGAGGAGAAATACACACATGTCTGTGGTGATTTTTGGATTCAAGCTTCAGAAAGTGAGCTGTGCAAACCGCAGCAGTGAATGCTCAGACATCTGAAACAAGCTAAACGAAACCAGCCGGTGGCTATAGAAGTTTCAGTGTCCAAATATATGTATAACCATGTGGGAAAGTGCGAGGGTATTCAGATTAATGAATATTAGCAAAATCTGTGGTCTGTGGCAGCCCATTTTGATGGCATCAGCTGAACTGGTTGGAACTGTGGGTGGGCCTTGGGAAAAGTAATAGAATTTTTTCCAGTCAGACATCTGGGTAGTGGGGAAGGGAGAAATGTTAATTGTTAGTGACTAATACAGTTAGATTCTGATGTATGCAGCTAGTCCCTCTGTCTCTGAGACAGTGCAGCTGAGAATTTCTAGAAGACTGTAAATTGATTTAGTCTTTTGAATATGTTATGAAGCGGGTGCTGCATGTCATTTGACCCACGGGCGGGGAAATTCTGGCTTGCCTGGTAATTTCCAGCTTTGAAACTTGCAAAGAAAGGCACTTTTCAATGGCCTGTGTTCTGTTATCTGTACAATGGGATAACCATACTGCTGTTTGCACATGGCAGTTACAAGGCTTAATTAGTATTTGCAGAGTGCTCTCCAAAGGTGAAACACTGCATGCATCCTTACCATAGTGTTTGCATGAGGATTTATTGTACGGAATCAGCACTTAGCATCTGCGGGGGAGTACCAGGTGTCTTCTAAAATAAAAGCTAAAAGGTGACACAAAGTAAATAAAATGATGCTACAGGGTTTGTTTTTACATTTTTATGTGAAAACATTTTATGTGAATAGGAATACGAATATGAAAACTAGGTTTCCTGCTAACTGTCCTATTTTACCCATGCGCTGAAAATGGTTTTCAGCATGTAAAGGGTGCCAAAAGAGAAACACGTTCCTATTGCCACTGGCATTAAGGGTTCTATCTCGATTAAGGTAGGTCACTGATCATCAGTGATGATCATAATGTTCTTTCCACATCAACTTGTCTGGGTTTAACCTGCTGCCCTGACTTGTTCTAGTAGTGCTTGGAATCATTGCTTGATGTTTCCAGTTACATGTTTCTCTGTTTAAATAGTTGAATTTTCTACTGATACTGGATGTATATACTACAGAGAAGCAATCCAACATATACTATTGCCTCCTCATGATAGGTGCAATACTATTACTTGAAGCAGTGTCAAAGTTAATAGGTTTTGTTAGCCGTTCATCACACAGAAAAAAATTACTTCTAACTACAGAACTAGCTGAATGAAGTAATTATCATAAATCCAGAAAGGAATATGAGAATAAAGGGAAACAATATACCAATAAATCCCATAGATACACAAGTTCAAATCTGAACTTTTTCTCTTATGAATTTTCAAAGCATCATGCGAGAACTAAGTATGGGAAGGTGCCCTTTATACCACTTAAATCTTGAGTTAAAACACAGAGTAAAATCAGGAAGTGATGGTGGTTCTTACGTCTGCTTTTCTGTGTTGCTAGTGTAATTCAGATGAGATTTTAAACGTGTGTGTTAAAAAAAATTGGCTGGGTAGTTGGGATATGAGGCGCTCTCTGCTTTCCAAGGCACCTCTGCAACCAATGTGTTTTATGTTGTTTCCTGTAGGTGTATGACTGCAAAAGTTTTAGTACAGGATCTGTTTTGGTTTTCTTTTCCAGGTGCACTTTGTCCCTGAGGGGGGGACAGTGGCACAGATTGTGTACAGTGATGAGCAGGACCGTCCCTCGCAGCAGGTGGTCTACACGGCGGATGGCACCTCCTACACCTCCGTGGACACCTCGGAGCACACGCTTGTTTACATCCATCCCGTGGAAGCTACGCAGGCATGTGTGGTTTTGAGCCCACCCTGTTTTGGCACCTAGAAAATTAAAGGTCTTGTTTGAGATGAAAGCCAGCTACCAGCCAAGTGATACGACTGGAAAATAGCAGGCAGTTGCTCTTAACCCTTTTTTCTGCCCGTTGCTGAGCAGGGACTTCATGCTGTTCATTTGTCTGATGTGCCCATGTGGTAATCAAAGGTTGTCGAGGCTATGAATTATGAAATGCTGGTTATTTCACTCAAGGTGGATGAGATTATAATTATAATCAAAGGCGTTTTCCAAAACACAGATAACCTCTCCAGAAATTCTGCCTCTGTTGTATTTGGTAAAATGCAAAGAGCGAACTCTGTGTCTTCTGGAAGAGTCTTTGTTTTGCATAGTACAGTTCTTGTAATTGGTAGCTACAAAAACAGTCATGTCTTTTTGCAGAGGATCTCAGTGTATTTGGTCTAATTTTGTAGTCTCTCTTCAGAGAAGCTGTTGATTTTATAAGCCTCAGTTCTTTTTTCTTCATAATTATATCAAATAGCTTTTAGTCTCTGACAGCGTGTGTTTATACGGCGTTAATATAGTATGCATCTGTACCTCTGTGTGGACAGATAAAAGGAGAACGGGCGTACTTTGTCAAGAATGTTTTATATTGTCTTTGCTGCCAGGACAGGTTAACAATGCTACAAAATGCACGTACTTGACACTCGCAGCAACACTGGCATAGCCTCCTGCGATGCCATCTCTTGTGCAGTTCGTAGCTGTTACATAAAACCAGTTCCTATGTGGAGGGGTGTTCTGAGAGGGCAGGGGGTGTTCTGAGAGGATAAATCTCCCAGGATGTTACTGACAAAGTGACACCAAAACTCTGAATAGTATCATTTTGTCAAAAGTAGTGTAGTATTAAAACACAGTCATGCAACTGAGATGGAATTATCAAAGCGCTAATGGAATTTCTATTATGCCATGCTTTATTTTGTTGGAGCCAGACTACTACAAGCTCAGGTATTTCAAGTTTTGGCAAAGTGAGGCTGACCTCAGTCAATACTTAGTTTTCACCTGAATCTTGCTTTTCCTTGGGGGAAGCCCCCCCGTCAGGGCTGTTCTTGCAGGCTGTTCTAAGAGTATTGCAGTTGGCATGTCTTCTATGAAATTAAAAACCCAGCATCCTGGCCATATCAAATTGAGACACAGGGTATGCCGGATACCTGCATGCTTTCTTTTGAGGAACTCTTGTGAATCTGCAGAAAGATAAAGTTAATAGTCATCTTCTGTCCTGCCCTCAAGTATTACTTAGCTTTCATGCAGCTATTGAATTTCATTCTGTAGAATTTATCAAATCAGCAATTGGCAAAGTGGTTTCTGTATTTAAAAATATATCCCATGAAGCACTTTTAAGTGTATAGATGAAAAGTGCCACGTAAAGATGATCCCATTTTATGGAGCACTATCTAATTTTAGTTTAATCTCTATGCATGTAGGTTCACATGGGTAAGTTGAGTTAGTCTGGTGTGGTAATGGGCCTGTTAGAAGCTAGCAAAGGCTCAAATGTAAATCACTTCTTGGTGGCAGGCTAATTTTTGTGTGAGTTGGGAGTAAACAACCCCAAGGCCGGTTTGATAAGCCTTTTTCACTTTGTCTAGACTCTGTTTACAGATCCGTCCCAAGTGGCTTACGTCCAACAGGATGCCACCACCCAGCAGGTAAGAAAGAGAGGTTATTTTCCTTGGGCCTAAAACTGTAAAGAAATTGTTACCAAAGGTAAAGGGATGTTGTTGTGGTGCTAGAGCATAATAAGCACTCTGAATTTGTCAAATGGCAGTCTTCAGTCATGTACTGTCATCCCAGTGATCGGGGCAAAAAGCTTATGATAACAAGCCGCTGTTATCTTGGCTAGTTTGTGCATGAAAGACAAAAGTTAACAGTGTTTGAGGTGGTTTTGTTTTTTTTACATATGTTCAACAAAAATACTAATTTACTGCCCCAGCTATAATGAAAAATCTTTTAACACTGTCCATTTACATTGGAAAGCTGATGTGGCTGACTTTATTTTAATGGCATTCTGGAAAGACTGGGTCCTCATACAGATTCTGATCTAAATGCCTTTAAATTCATAGAAGGCTCTCAAGGGATAGAAATTTTGGATCAGATTCTAGATTTACCAGAAACTTCACAGGAGATTAATTGTAAAACCCAAAGAAATTAAATTACTGGCTGCCTTTGCTTATCAGGGCATCCCAGGTCTGATGTGCTTGCCAGTGTGAAGTGGGCTAGGAACGGAATAAAATTAGACCCTGTCTTTCTAAAGTTTTGATGATGCCAAGTTTTGATAATTTTTCTCTTTTCATCTGTCATGTATGGGAAGGTTTTGTTGTTAACTTTTACCAATATCTTTGGGGACTGTGTTGTGGTCATTGGGCATAGGTGCTTTCAGATCTAGATCTCTAGTTTAAATTCTCTGCTTGTCATGGAGATTTAAAATCATTACTGCTTGGTGAGTCTTTAATGGCATGTGTGAATTGACATGTTAGATCTGAATCATTACTAACGCAGTCATTAAAATGCGTATTTATTGACAGTCTTGGGGCAGAGTGAAGGGTTGAATGTGCACTGAAAATAAATTCTCTTCTTGCTAAAAGACCTTCTAAACTGTTGAGGCACAGGCAGAAAACGATATGACTGACACAGTAAAGGTGTCACCTGTTTCCTTGCAGTTTTCTGGAGGTATTTGGAGTGTCATTCTGGAATTTTTTGCCACAACAGTTTCCTTGCATTAAGAAGCCCAAAAATCCTATTTAATCGTCTTGAAGCTCATCTAACAAATATGATCTAATTAAAAGTAGAGATTAGTTATATGTGCAGTGCAAATGACACACCGACAGCAGAGGTGGTGTGGTGTTACTGTCCCATGTTGAGTATCAAGGGCATGAGCTCTTGTCTGTGTGTCCTCAGCCCGTCCTCCCTTCCGACACCATCTGACAGCAGTCCCAGCAGACGTGTTCGCTTGCTTGTGAATGGTTAGTCCCTCGTTATGGCAGCTCCTGCCTTTGCAGGTGTTTTTACATCAGCATTTCATGTGGGACATCCCTGAACTGACAGCAAATGTTAAAATAATAATTAAAGCTCCTCTGGTCTTTCAAAAGAAACTTTTTTTTTTAAAAAGAAATGGAAATGTTTTTAAAGATAATGCCTATATTCCTTGCAGTGTCTGACATGGAAGTGAAAGCAAGGGTGTGTTTGAAGTGTGATTAGTAGTAGGAAATGCTAATATGAGGTACAAATAGACACAAGCTTGTGTGAACCTCCCATTGCTGGCAGACCTGGAGGTGTGCCACTGAATAATGATGCCTTTTCCGTCGCCACTTGGCATCAAAAATGTCAATACCAGACAGCTTGGTTCAGCTGTCGTCTTGGCGGTTTCTTCCTCACTGTCGCATGGTTCCCTGAAGTCTTTTTGCTGTAGTTTTTAAGCAGTTTCATAAATTATTCTTAGTACCTCTTTAAACAAAACAACTAGTTTTGAAGTTTTAAGGCTGTCTGTCTGCTTAGGTTATGGATTTTCTTGTCTGCTCCTTCACTGTTAGCACAGTTCACTGTTCTCGGTTTTATCTGATATTTATTAGATACTCTGTGGAGGGGCAGGGGATCTAATTTTAGTGTAAAAGCTGTTTAACAGTCAGAGGCACAAACTAGAAGCCGCGTGATGTCAGATGTAGGGAAGGATGAAAAATCACGCAGGATAACGGTGCAAATTCCTGTACAGATAAGCAGTAAACAAAAGACAGGGAAGGTCATTCCTAGGATCTTAATTCTGCTGTGTTTTATTGCTAAATGGATGGGAGCAGTATGTTAATATGCATTAATTTTCTTGTTACTGCACAAAAGAAGAGTATAAAAATGACCAAAAATGGATAGTGTGACCAAATACTATAAAGAAAAAATAATTATTGGAATCCTCTCATTGAGTGCTTGATCTTCCATTGAGGTCAATAGATCATCTTGTTTTTATATTGGATCTCAGCTGGTTTGAGAAAGATAGGCAAAAAGGAGATGCTTCCCTTTCCTTCTTTACCTCTTCCCTTAAAAAAACCAACCAAACAAAAGGAAATTTGGAGAGAGAAGAGAAAAAGACCCCAAATCGCTGGTTTTACTAAAAGCTAAAGAACTCGTGTGTGTTTAGTGTGGTTTGAACCCCCGCTGGGTAGGACCTTAACTTTTTAAGCCAAAAGTGGGAGGTAGGAAATTCAAAAGCTGTAAAATCTAGACTGAGTTTTGAAGCCTTTCCCTTTGATCCTGGATCTGCAGGTTTTGTCCAACTCCATCATTCCTACAAAAAAAAAAAAAAAATCATTACAATGCTGCAGGTTTTGACGTAGTGTAGGACTCCATGGAGCTTTGCATGCAGGGCACTGCCCGTATGTAAGTGACTGATGGAAATGACGCAGTGCTAAAATGAGTGCCTATAATTTTAGGTCACTGTGCTCTTGCCTGCTGCTGCTCAGAGCATGAATCCCACCAACCTGTCCGTGCTCGGCAACGTTGCCGAATCCCCCCAGCAAATGGCTCTGGAGCAGGGTCCACAAGCAGATAGAGTAAGTTGCCAGGCACCCTTTTCTTTTAAATGTACACTGATTCCATTGCTCCATTGTCTCAGGTGATGAAAGGTGTCTGAGTGAGATGGGAGGAGACGCGAGAAAGCTGGAGCACAGATTTGTACTGTCTTTCATAGTCTCACCATGGAATGTGTGGGGTTTATTTTAGGGAGAGATCATGTATTTAATGTACAGAGAAACCTGTTCTACAGATTGTTCTGTCTTGAGCGGCCACCTTAAAATACTCTTCTCTGCTTTGTAAAGCAAAGTTAACAGAAGGTGTATGCTGACTGTCACGTAGGACCAACATCCACTGGGTGCCTTTGCCAGTCTTTTAAGACAGCTTTACTGTGTGTTCTTGTTCTCTACCTGAGAAACTGGCGTTGGGTGATGGAATATTCTGTGCAG
>NW_009259309.1:6045-33320 GCF_000687185.1 Egretta garzetta | reverse complement strand
TTAGTGAGAATAGAATGCCCTCGACTGTCTTCCATGCCCCATAGCTTATATCTAGTCCCTGTGTTGTCTCATCCCTTATTGATCTCTACATGTGTGCTCTGGGGATTGTTTTTGTTTGGTTGTATGCTAGGTGAGAAAGGATCACATGCCAAAGTGCAGGATTCTCTCGCTTGTACAGAAGTTGTTAAAATACAGCTTTAGGCTCTAGATAATTTGCTCAGAGCCTGGACTTTCTTTCAGACCTTCTGTGAGGGTCCAGAACTCTGATTTCAGTTTCTTCTCCGGAGAAGTCAGTCCTTGACAGGGTAGAGCTAGGCAGTGACACAGAGCTGTCCTGATCAAGGCTGTTGGCCACAGCGATGCGAAACATCCCTCAGCGATCGCTTATGATGTTGCTTCACTTTCCCTTGTCCTTCTTTCCATTACCAAAGGAAGCAGAAAGGGTAGACTAGCAAGAACCTTCATTGCTCGTCTCTGTAGGAGCGTTCTTCCTTGTGAATCAATTTTGATTGTGTTGTGAATTCTCTCCTCAGGCATCATTACCGGTGCATAACCAGGTGTTACCTCCTATGGAGGCAGTGGATGGTTCTGACCCCTTAGCACCTCTGCAGAATCAAATGGGAAGGATGGAGACAAAAGAGGAAGATGATGAGGATGAAGATGAGGATGAAGATGGGGAAGACACTGACGTGGATGAATGGGATCCAGATCCACCTCGACCCTTTGATCCCAACGATTTGTGTAAGCTTATGAAGTAGTATGTAGTATATTAGCTGCCCTCCCCTTTTTTCTTTCTGCTCCATCAGCCCTCTAGTAAATGGAGTTGAAAACCATTCAGACATTAGCAGTAATAAGTAAACCCTTCTGTACCTGGAAATGCAGATTCATATTGGGCCGCTTTGCCGAAAAGACAAGATTCTGTCTCGGGTGGAGTCTCTGAGCTGCTTTGTTCTTCATTTTGCAGGAGGCTGCCCTCTATAACGTTTTAAAATGTAGACAGACTATTGGAATAAATGTTCCCACAGCTGAGCCAAAGATGTTTAGAGAGAGATAAGACTGTCTGTTCTGAGCTGGTGCGTGAGCATCTGCCTGACAGTTGTCCTCTCTGACTTTCTGTTGTAGGGTGTGAAGAGTGTAATAACGCACATCCCTCTGTGTGTCCAAAACATGGACCTTTGCATCCAATCCCCAACCGGCCAGTGCTGACCAGGGCAAGAGCCAGCCTCCCCTTGGTGCTCTATATAGACAGGTTTTTGGGAGGTGTGTTCTCAAAAAGGCGTATCCCAAAACGCACGCAGTTTGGACCTGTGGAAGGACCCCTGGTTAGACAAACGGAACTCAAAGACTGCTATATCCATTTGAAGGTAAGGGGGTGTGTGTGTGCATGTGCGCGCGCGACAGGCAAAGAGGGATCAATTTGTGCCTAAGCTTTGATTTTCATGATGAATTTGTTGCTCTGCCTTAATCAGTTACTTCGCTAGAGATGTTCCTTTGTTACTTCCACCCCTGAATGTAACTCAGAAATACCCAGATTCCTTTGGCTTGAAGTCTATTCTGTTATTCAGGGAGACACAATAATCACGGTGAATATTCTGGCGTTATGGTGTTATGATATATAGGATGCATAATGTGGAATGACGTGATTCACTCTTACGTGGGATGAAGCAGCATCTGGATGCAAAAATAGCTTCCCCATCTGAGGATGTTTTGCAGCCATTATTTTGTGTCATGCTGTAACTTAAATTAAAAATGTTTTTCTTCGCCTTTCCCTCTTCTCCCCCACAAGATATAGATGAGAAGAGAGATTCTTCTCCCCTTCTTCATGCCAAGTCCTGGTTAGCAAAGAGAAAATGAGCTATGCCTTCATTGCTTTCCTAATGTAAAAGTTGTGTGGTCACAGCAGCTTGTTTAGAAACTCAAATATTTCTGAACCTGCTGCCAGGCCCGTTACAGTCGTGTGTAATTGAATTTTTGCTACAGGTGTCTCTCGATAAGGGTGACAGAAAAGACAGAGACTTGCAAGAGGACCTGTGGTTTGAACTTTCTAGCGAGGCTCTCTGTAACTGGATGATGTTTGTGCGCCCAGCTCAAAACCATTTGGAGCAGAACCTGGTAGCGTATCAGTATGGCCACCATATTTATTACACAACCATTAAAAATGTGGAGCCCAAGCAGGAACTCAAGGTATGGCATTGCTCGTGTTTCCTGACTTGTTTGTCTACTGATGAAATCGAATCTTAGAGTTGCTACCTAATAAGTGCATCTCCAAGTGCCAGAAATGATTGCTGTAAATAGTTTTAGGGCTTTTTTTTCCCCCGATGAAGCACGATTGCCTGAACCAAATGTCACTGAAGCCAGTAAGTAGTTAGCCACTGACTTGGGGTTTTAAATGAGCTTTGGTTCTGGTATAAAATGAGGAAGTTTAAAGTAAGAGTATGTGAAAATGATTTGTCTGTCGCTGTCATGCTTTACACTGCATATATTTTGCTGATGCAATCTAATTTTTATTGCAGCAGTCTTATTCTTTTTAGTTCTGGATGCCCTTTCCAGTTAGTCCTGTGTGCCCTTGACTTGTTTTCTGGTGCCTTAAGTGAATATGATCTCTCACTTTACCTGGCTTTCCTGGAACTTTTGAAACTTTGCATGTGGAAAATGATAAAGGATGTTGTGACTTCCCTGTGAGTTATTTTTTGTTCCCTCTAAAAATGTATTGATTACTTTGAGCTCAAAGCAGCGTGGCTGGCTGAGATGGCCTTGGTTTTCAACATCTTTTGGGGAACTGGGGGTAACCAAAGAATTTGATATCAGGGAATTGTGTGTTCTTCAAATCTTTTCTTGCATGTAAATTTCAACAGCTTCACAAAAAACAGTTTTAAACACACTTAGCTAAAAGAGGGCAAAAGCCTGCTTACACACTTGTTGCTGATTTTTAAGAGCAGGATTCTTTTTAGCTTCTCTGAAATCAGTCTTTAATTTGTTTAAGCTGAATCACTAGAAACCTTGTTAATCCATTTCAAGTGTATTCAAACATCATTTTCTCAACAGTTTTTAAACCAATTTGAAATCAGATTTTAATTAAATCTGTACAGACCTGCCTGTAGAAGCACCATTTTTCTTGCTTCATGTGTTAGTAGTGCCTTTTGGGGTAAAACTGGTTTGATAATTGAAAGGTAATTACCTAGGCTCTGTAATGGGTTTTCCTTTCCAAGTGGATGTAGGGAATTCATATAAATTTGATTCAAAGATTGGATTAGGAGGATCAGTCAGTGAAAGTTGAGAACTTCTGTATTGCGAGACAGGTGAGTAGTCCAGGAGCTCCAGGCTTTCTCCTTTGCCCAGCTAGTGAGGTGCCTGCAAAGCAATGTGTGCCTGCTCGTGAGTCTTTGAAGGAGCTAGACATGCCACTTGCCACTGCTGTGAAAATGCCTGCGGCCCACTAAAAGTTTAAACTTGCCTGGGTTTTTCATGCTGAAAGTCTGTTCATGCCTTCTTTAAGAAACCTCTTCCAAAAATTGAACCTTTTTAATCAAACAGTAAGATAAAATGAGAAGTGATGCAAGAATTCTCAGCTAAATGTGAGCATCTGATTTTAGGCTCTGGTAAACTTTGTCTTTCTGCCTCCTGTGGTTCTCTCTACAAAAGAAATCCCTTACAAATCCCTTGTGTAATGAAAGTGGGTCCAGCATGCTGCAGTCTGGCAGCTCTTGGTTTTGGGAAGTGGGACTGTATTGCTCCAGTCCTTCAGAAGTTCAGAAACATTTTAAATGAGTCCCTGTGGACGGTGCTGCCTATTGTCTATGTAAAGAGAGCAGGAAAGAAAGGGGAAATCCCCCGATTTTAAAAACTTTTCCATGCCTCTCGGTAAAGCAAGTAACAGTGCTCTGCTGACATCCATCCTTTACAATCATACAGTCGGGTCTGAAGAGATTAATCTTACTTCCTTTAGAGCTACTGGTAGCCATGTGTGAGATTAACATTCATATTAGGAAGCTATACGTTAAAATTAAATGGATGTGCTTTCTGAGCAAAGCTCTTCTATTCCTCAGTGGGGGCATATTGATCTGAATAGACTTTATTATTGAGGATGAAAGGAGCAGTAAGAGTGGTTGAGGCAAGTGAAGTAAATGTATTGCTTAAAAACCATTTTCAAATGAATTCCCCTTAGTTCTGGTTCCATCTAAGGAAGTATTCTGTTACCTTGTATCCCCGCTGCAGGTGTGGTACGCTGCCTCTTATGCAGAGTTTGTGAATCAGAAGATCCATGACATATCTGAGGAGGAAAGGAAGGGTAAATTGGGCTCTCCCGCTCTCAGTCTTTGCAGTGTGGTGGTGGCTGGGTGTCGTACTACTTAGTTGCAAGCATATGGCCTGTACAGCGCTCCCAAATTTCGGCTAGGTTAAGAAAAGTTAACCCAAATCTAGACTGTATTATTGGGGCTTATTTCTGCTAAGTCTTCTCATGCTAATATTACAATAACTTCACATTCTGCCTCAGTTTCTGGGAAGCATTAGGTTGCTGCTGGAAAGAGGTATGATTTTTATACCTGATGTCTAATGCTGAGTCTGTGTCATAAACCGATGTGCTACTGCTTTAGATTGAGAAATTTCTCTTGACCTCCCTTAATTTATGCCAGAGACACAATCCTGTAGGTGCTCTTCTGTACAAGGGTATATTTCAAAAATCTCCCTGGGTTTCAAGCAGCATATATAGTCTATGTGAATTGTCCCCAGTGACCTTTTTGTCTTTATGCGATGAGCTGTAGTCATACCATAGTGCAGAGGGGATAAAAGCAAATCTAAACGGAGTGGTGTGGGGTATTCCGCAGTCTGTCTAACCTTCAGGGGAAAAATACAGCCCACAGAGGACAGAAAGGCTTGGGGAAAAAAAAAAAATGAGGCATTTAATTGGTGGTGACTGAAATGCTGTTATTGACATTTCCAATTGAACATAGTTCTCAGAGAGCAAGAGAAGAACTGGCCGTGTTACGAGTGCAATCGGCGTTTCATGAGCTCAGAGCAGCTCCAGCAGCACCTCAACTCCCATGATGAGAAGCTGGACTTCTTCAGCAGGTACTGAAAGCTTTAGCTTTGTCTGTCGCTATGGTTCTTCCCCAAACTTGCAGAAAGGAGGGTCTTTGCCCTGCAGATCTTACTGACCAACTTGGGTACCCATGAGAGAAGGGCTCAGCAGCAGCAGCAGGTAAGAGTACAGTACCAGGAAGCTGATTGGTGTAAGAGACTTTGTGGAAGTAGTAGCTTGAGGGAAATAAATACCCAATTGAAACCGGTGATGTGTATTTGGTTTGCTTTTGGTTTTTTGCCAATGACTTGAAAATATATTCGATATTTCAGTACCGTATTACTGAAATACTTGATACTTCTCAGATGTATGCAGATACAAAGCTTGGAGAACAAGACTTCTAGTGTTTTGGCTCTTCACTGGGCTGGCAAGAGAGTTTATCCTGACCGACTAAAAGCTGAACCTACAAGCATCCATCAGAGAGCAGAAGGCATTGGTGCCACCTTTTTCCTGAAACTTAGCAAGTGGCTGCATTTTTTTTCTTTATTTTAACACAGAAAATTGTTCCCTTCAGTTTACTGCCTGCCATCAATGGCTAAGTGCCCTTTTTGGGGAAGGATGTTATGGCTTCAGGTTTTAAATTTGTTACCTTGTACGCTTGTTCCATCTAGCTGAAAATGCTTTCCAGCACACTGTACACGGGGGTTTTGGAAGTAGGAGAGTTGCCATGGCAGAGGACTCACTAGCAGCCAGTAGTCCTCTCAGTCCCACGATTAGGGAAATAAATTTTAATGCGTTCTGGACTTTGATTTCTCACAGAGCACGAAATAAATAGATACCAGCCAGTACCCTGTTTCTTTGCTGCCAGAATTTCTTCAGGTTTTATTATTTACTGCAGGCCGTGGCTACAGAGTTGAATGGGTGAATATTGATGCTGAGGAAGAATGCATAAAATCAGTGGAGATTCCAAATCTACCTTTTTTTGTCTCTAACCTGGGGCACTATGTATTCTGCAGAGCCAGAGGCCGAGGTCGTGGGCGAGGAAAGAGGAGGTTTGGACCAGGCAGACGCCCAGGGCGCCCTCCCAAATTCATGCGTATGGAAGTAACCAGTGAAAATGGGGAAAAGTGTGAAGAAGGGACGCAGGTATATTTTGTGGGATGGGGAGGAGGGGGAAAAATAAACACTATGTGGGATGTAAACTCTTGACCGAAAGAATTTGGGGCATCAGTGCAAATTGAGGGTGTGCTTTGGATTTACACCCAAGTAATTCTTGGTTTTCTAGCTGTGATTCTCTGCCAGGGGAGCACACTACTTTCCTCCTAGAAAAATTGTAACATCACTTGCATTTCTACAGCAACTTTCATCTCAAAGCACTTAGCAGTGGGATAGGTTATTGCAGCAGTTTAGCAGCATCACAAAAGTAATTTAGACAGTAAAACTGTAATGAGAATTTAGGTTTGTATTTGTCCTTTCTGGAACGTGAGGTCAGAGTCTGCTCTTACAACTGTTGTTGGTAGAATTAAATCTGTTTGAGCTAGGAGTCTTTATGATGTTTTAATAGTAAAACAAAAGGACCTCCTGTAGGCATTCTTATTGCAAAATGTTCATTTGCTTGTGGCTGTTGGTTATGTTCTGTAGGGACCTAAAGTGATGCATTTATTTACCCAAGTAAAAGGCTAAATTCTCTCTGATGCTGACCGTGCCTAGGTTACCACCGAGTCCTTTTATGAAAGGTGTCACAAGGGATCAGTGGCCCTGTTTTAGGACTTAGCTGAAAGCTGGTATCTGGCGTGGTAATTTTCCTCTGGCATCTCACTGGGTCATGGTTCAGTGCTGACTCAGAGGGAGGAACGTGTATGTTGGCTCTGAATGCCTGCCGCTCGTTTTCTGAGCATGCAGAATTACCCTAAATGTTGCATTAAGTCCAGACGGTTGCGAGATCACTCTGCGAGCTGACGTGACCCAAGCCAGCTGCCTTTAGACAAGTAAGCATAATGCTGTTCCCAAACTCTTAACTCCAGAGAAATGGGGCTTACTGGGCGCAGTCCCATGCTAGTGTGTCTGAATGGCCCCTGGACTGGAGGTGGCTCACGGCTTGGAGCGCAGCCCAGCGCTAGCTCACGTGCATCAGTACAGTCGAGCAGGGCCAGGGTTGTGTCCCAGGCCTTTGGAGGTCTGCCTGCCTCGCTAATGACTAGGCACGAGTTTATCTTCCTGAGAACTTGAGACTCAGGACACTGTGAGCACAGTTTAGTGTCAGCAAGTGTGGAAACTTGCCACCGAGGCCAGGACTGGACACTTGGCTGGTACATTGCTCTACTAAGTGTCTCCCTTGGGTAAGCATTCGCAGTTTATAGTAGCTGTGCTCCTTCTGGCACCTCCCTGTTTTTCCTTTCCCACACCTGCTTTTGTGCTTTGACAGTACCAGCCTTGAGCTGATATACTATTGCTGCTCTGTTTCCTAGCTTGTGCTTTTTAGTTTCCTTCTTGGCATTAAGCCATGTCAAGGATCTATATATTTTTTTTTCTCTGAATATGAGAGGATTCCATCCCAGAAGAGTTATTGGAATTAATATGGAGAGAATGTAGATTACTTCTGATATGTGCTTCCTGCTCTGAACACACTCCCTGTTCTTTTATGCTAATGTAAAAAAAGAGAAAAACAGCTTTGTGTGATAAATATAAGTGATGTATGCAGCTGGGTAGATGAGAGTATGCAGAGCTTGGAAACTAGATAGCAAAACCCACAGTGCACAGTATAATGATCTCGTTTGTCACTCTCCAGTTCAGCACTCCAGCTAGTTTGTTAGAAAGGAGAAGGCACTGCATAACTAATACATGATAATGTTTCAAAGCGCCAACAATTTCAACGAGACAGAAATTATCTGCTTTCCTTGGTCTGTGCTAGTCACTTGGCTCTTGATTTCTCACAGGTCAGCCTAGGTCATCTTTGGTTAAAGCAGTGATAGGCTCACGAGCGAAGAACTTGCTTGGCTATTAAAAGCCAGGTTGTTTTGATTGATGGTGTCTGGTAAGACGATACGATGGCCAAGAGAGTTGCCTACCTGCAGCACTTCTTCCCTAGCACTCTGAGTCTTGTTGCTGGAGGTGGTCTGCCGAGAGCATCAATGGAACAAGAGTAGGAAAGTGTTAGTGTAGACGCATTTTGTTTATAGCTTGTGATTTAAATATGTAGAAATCTTGTTGTCTGCTGAGTATTATCAAAGCATTTTTCAGTGGGTGGGGGGAATAATCACTGGCTGTATGATTTGCGATTTCAGGACTTGCTGCATTTTTCCAGCAAGGGGCAGTTTGATGAGGCCGGACAAGCCACACTGAATGGGTTGGAGCAGCAGGAACAGACTCCAGTGCCATCAGAGACACAGTCGGCACTGGAGCAGCAGTCGGAAAACCACCCGCTACAAATCCAGCCACAGCACGATGAGAGCACGGTGCCTACGCAGAGCACCATGACAGCAGATGACATGAGGCGAGCGAAGCGTATCAGGGTAAGCAAAGAGGACGGTGGCTCACATCTTATCTCGCCCTCTCCATTTGCTGTAACCCAGAGAATGCTGGACCTGCCTGCCAGGACCAGCTGGTCTCTCTCTCTCACTGTCGTATCCATTTCCAAATCCAGAAAAAAGCATCTCATCCCTAGCAATTTCCTTTGCACTGGGAGGAAGACAAACCTCATGTAAAGAACTAGTATCTCATGAGATGCTAGTGAGAACTGGTCAGCAATTGGAGCTGATTCAATTCCAGCACAGTAATTCTTTCATAGAAACACAGTCCCTCCAAGCTGGCAAGCAGGAGTGCTTCAGACAGCCGGCTGAATCATGGTACTGTGGCACAGAGTAATGACTTGTTCACAGCACCATCTGTGTCTCTCTGAACTCTAGTCTTGCAAATAGTTGCCAAAAAGGAACCACAGCCTCAGTTTAGATCCACTTAGTTGTTGATGATAATGATATTTAGTGATAACATCCTTTCTTGGGGTAGAAAAACCTGCCTGTCTTTGAGATTAAAACCTGTCCTAAGAGCTTTGTGTACCGACAGCAAACACTTTGAGCCTGAGCTTTGTGTCAGCTGGGTGAGCTGTTTTTTCTCTACTGTGTGTGGGAGGGAAATGATTCAAGCAAATAATCCTTCAAGCCATGTCACGGTGAGATTGGTTTGTTTAGCCTAAAATCTTTTCCTTTTTCTTCCATGGGTAAAATTTTGATTACAGAAAGGAACAGCTGCAATTGGAGTAAGACTTCATTTTTAGGGGATGAGAAAGGATTAGAAAAGAGTTGAGTGACTCTTCTGCATAGGAAGATGTTGAGCCAAATTTTGCTCTCAGTTTATAGCAATGTATATGTGAGACCAGTGGTGGTGTTACCCCATAAATGCAGCAGTGTATCTTGAAGGAAGAATCTGGCTTGGGCACATTAAGACTTGCAGAATCTTTAACCATGTAAAATGCTTGCACTCTCTGAATGGCAAGTTTCTACCAATAATTTGATTTTCATGTTATTAAAAGGTTGGGGCATTTTTACTGAATGTATTGAAGGATGGATAGCAGAGTATGAAGGCAGGTGGAGAGTTTTGACAGTAAAGAACATGGGTTTTTACTGCTTGTGATATGCCATGACTTCCTCAAGGACGAAGTCGAGGCCTGGGTGTAATGGGAAGAGAAAGCATTGCCTGTTTTCCTGAACTTTTGAACCCAAGATGTGAACTTAAGATCTTCTTAAACAGTAAATGTGGGAAGAAAGGGATAAAAATTCTGAAGTTACTTCTTTGCCTTGTGACTTAGCTCTTGTTCCCTGGAAATTCATCATAAATGGATGCCAACTAAGAGGAGTGCAGTGGTGGTTTAATCCTTGGTGACATGTTTGTATTGCTGAACCTCCCTAATGTCCCATACATCTGGCAGCTCGTGTTCAGTGGAGTCCTGGAGATGTTTCAAGACGGGGCACTGGCAGAATGGCAGATGGATGGTTACACAGGACCTTTCCATATTGCATCAGACTGAGTAATGAGAACTTCAGATAAGAGTAAACTTAGCAAGCATTATTTTTTTTTAAGCACTAAAAAAGCACAGCAAGCTCTAGCACCCTACGAGCACTCACTCGATTCAACTATTCACAGAACCTTCTTATAATAACACGTACGTAACATGAGAAGCAAGCAAACATTTGTTTTTAAGATGTGTAGTACATCATTCACTTCCAAAGAACAGGCAGAAAGTCTTGACTCCTCATTAGGATCTGGAGACGTGTGTAGCTCTAGTTCTTCCTTAGTACTTGTGTGGGATTTAATTTTCAAAACTAAAAACCTCTGTGAATTGCTTCAACTTTTCAAGATTATTCAAGGTTTGGGTTTTTTTTTTCTCCAAGGTTTAAGGCAGTTATGCTCTGAGAGTGCTTTCATTCTAGCTGGAAACGCTGATCTCTGGTGCCCCAGGGTTCAAGTCCTGATAGGATTAGTTCATTTTTCAGCCTCTGCTTTAGAGCCTGTGGAGTTTCCTTGGAGATCAGACCTTAAATATGGCAGTCATGTCCTTAGTATTAAAAAGAGATACACCCACCCTTCAAGATACTCTTGCAACAACAACAAATTAGAGGAACATGTGGCCCACTGCCAAAATGAATATTTGTTTTTAATTCAGTTCTGGGCAGCATCCAGAGTGTCTCTGGGCTGATCCCAGAAACATCTCCATTTCCAAATTGCTTTTTTTTTTTTTTTTCATACAGACCTGATCCTAAAATGTCCTTTGTGTAGGTGACTGCTTTACTCAGAGGAAGCAACTGGCAGGGACAGGGATATTGATTTGGAAAGCGCAGCCGCTTCCTTCGTGCTGAAAGGAATGCAACCAGTTGTATAAAGAAGAGTAAAACCAGTAAGATGAGGTTAAAAAGAAGTCCCTACTCGTTAACTTTTTCACTCTTCTAATCCTTGCCCTGTTGTCATCCTGCCCTAATTATTCCCTTCTGCTAAAAGCATTTCATTCTCATTGGGGCTCCGCAGTACCCATTACATCATTGTTAATCAACTCTGAGAAAACATGGAAGGTCACAAAACACCTTCAAGATTATCTGTGGTTTTTATCTTTGCACTTTAACTCCCCTTGGGCAGTTATTAACTGCAGGGTAAACCTTGAAGATCTGCTTAGCGTTTCCTGAGGCAAAAACCTCAAAGGAGTTTGCTTAAGTGAAGAGTAAACTCTAGCTACAAGAGCTGGCCCGCCTAGTGACCTGCAGAAGCGTGACTATTGCAGAAGTCAAGGCTTCTGTTTTAAAGTCCATTGCATAACATAAGTATTTTTCTCTCCCTCAATGCTGCCTGCTCAGCTGGAGCTGCAGGTAGGTTTGATTTGGTTTTTTGTTTTATTGGGTTTTTGCTGTATCTAATTGAATGGTACGTAACAGCATCGCCTTCCATGTTGTTTTGTCCAACTTCTGTTTAGTGTCTTCTGATTGACCCCACATCGTAAATTGTCACATCTGTTCTTCTTTAAGCAGCCAATGTCCGGAACTAAGTGTTGTCTGAATAACAATTTGCATTCTTCTAGTTCTTTTCATACTAATTAATTGTAAATTTAAGGTGAATATTATAGGAGAAAACTGCTTGGATGAAATACTATAATATCCATCTTAAAGTTTTGGAGGATTTGTTTACGCGAGGGTTTGCGCTGGATCCATGTTATCAGTTAATGAGACAACACTTAGTCCTTTTTTTCTGTTTTTATAGTTGATAGTTTATCTAACCAAAGAGCAGTAAAAAGCTTCACCCTTCTGTAGCCTTTGAGATAGTAATGGGGCTAATGCTGATTTAAATGGCATAGAGGTCTGGCCTCCTCTCTTACCAGTCAGATTGTTGGGGGTTACAAATAGCAAAGTAGAGTAGTAGTGGGGTTAAGACCTTGGAGTGCATCTCTTTGTTTATTTGGGTTATTGGCATATCCCTGTAGTTAAGGGGAAAATTCTGTACCTCTGACTCCAAGCGACGTGTTGATTTTTACATGGTGTCACTTACAGCAGATCCCTGTATTTCCCATTGTCCCCACTTCTCCGCTTGTAAAATGGAGAATGGAGATGACGACAATTCATGGGAGGGCTCAGTCAAGGCTCCTGTATGAAACTGGTAGCTTTTTTTATAGCAAAACAGTTGCTCTCGTGTTCCTTTTCCTGGAATGAAAGTATAGGTTTCCCTCTGCAGTTCAGATGGTGAAAAGGATCGTTTGGGTTCACCAACTTAGACTCAAGCACAGCGTTTCACAATATTCCCAAGCTGTTCCCTCATTCCAACAGAAAAGCTCCTAACTTTACTTTCTCAGTGTCAGCTGTTGGCACACGCTTAAGGGACACGGCAAATGTCAGCCTTCCCACAAGAAAAGGAGAGAGGAAACCGGGGAAATCTGTTTGCAGAAGTCTTGAGTGTAGGTCATATTGAACATATGTGAGCATAGGTGCTGGCAATGATCTAGCGCTTTTTCTCTCACTATTGTGTTGTGGAGTCTGCGTGTGACATCTGAAAAGAGAAGGCATGAATAAGTGCCGATTGTGTTGATCGTACGTTGGGGAGGAGTGAATATTCCTTTAGACTTCTTGCAGAGAAATGGCAATATTGCAGTGTACTTTCAGTACAGTATGGGTGGTAGCGTGCTGTGGGATTTGATGCACACAGAGGTGTGGCTGACTTCCAGCTTTGCAACTATCCAGCATAAAAGTTCGCATCCAATATTGAAATGCAGGCGCAGGGCACGCTTGGCTATTTCTACAGGCAATGTGTCCAGCAGCATCTGTTCCTCCAGCAGGCAGCACTGGTGTCGGGACTGGGATGGCTCTATAACATTTATCTGACGGGGAAGGAAGGGATATAACTATCGTGAAGCGTTACAGAAAAGGTAGACTGAAGAAAAGCACGCACCAAAACAAAGCAGGGACTGATAAGAGAAACTGTGCACAGGAGGAGTGGAGAAAAACAGAAGAGCAGCCCAGTGTTTTAAATTTTAGAATCGGTTTGCACAACCCACTCTATGTTTAATTCAGTCGTTTTTGCAATACCAAGAAATGCCATTTCAAGTTTGACTCTGTATAATCAACTGCCCTTTGAGTAGAGAGCAGAATCTATCAGAGTTTCTCCTCATTTGGCACCAGTGTGTTTGCCTTTCATCTTTCTTCTTCAGCTTCAGGCTCTTGCATATGATGTATGCTAAATGGCAAAGATAGGCCAAGCGCTCACAAGTTCTTACCTGTTGCTTGTAAACTGCCGTTCTGCCCCTGCTGTAATGTTTTGAAACTCTATTCTTCCTTTTGATAATAACAACAAGGTTGAATGTACATTCCACTAGAGGTTTTCCAGGCGATGCTAAACCACTACTGCACATCTCTGTGGTGATCTTTGGTGCAGAAGCTGATTTTGTAAAGGGCTGTGGAATTTCATAAGGCCTGCTCCTGCATGGAAGACAGGGCACTAGCTTGCCCTTCCTTTGTATGGTGGCTGAACTTTTGACTCGATCCCCAAAAATCAGCTGCAGTTGCAGCTTTTCTCAGGCCCTGATCTGTACTTCAGAGCAGACTTAGTTTTATTTTACAGAAAAATGCCGTGCTAAAGACAAAATTAGCTCCATCAGCAGAAAACAGGGACTGGGGAGGAAACTCCTGCACTGTGTTCTCCTAACTCAGTGTGTAACTGCAGGTAGATCCCTTAACTTCTGCCTGTCACAGCCTCCCCATCTGTAAAATGAAGACAGTATCTATAACGCAAAAGCATTTATTTGATGTTCAGGTTCACTGATCATCCAGTGTATTTAATCTTGAAAATATTTGGGTGTGGAATCTATATATATAATAATAAAAGCTAGCGGTCTCTTGGATGTTTCTTTCAGAATGCAGCTCTTCAGCACCTATTCATACGGAAATCCTTTCGCCCGTTCAAATGCCTCCAGTGTGGGAAGGCCTTCCGTGAAAAGGACAAACTGGATCAGCATTTGCGGTTTCACGGACGGGAAGGGAACTGCCCTTTGACCTGTGACATCTGCAACAAGGGCTTCATCAACAGCGGTGCTCTCGAGAGCCACATGAAGTTCCACATGGACCAGAAAACATACTCCTGCATTTTCTGTCCTGAGTCCTTTGACCGCTTGGATCTGCTTAAAGATCATGTGGCCATCCATGTCAATGATGGCTATTTCACCTGCCCTACCTGCAAAAAACGCTTTCCAGACTTTATCCAGGTGAGATGCCGTACTGATTTGAAGCACTGCTTTCCGGTGCTCTTACAAGCACTCTGTTCATGAATTTTTCGGTGCTGTTCTTGTGTAACGCTGCATGTCAGTTCATTCTCACAAGATAAAGGGGTCCATGTCAGTCAGAAATCAAAAAGGAAGGGTGACCAAGCATTGCTAGATGATGTTTTACGCCTTTGAAGTGCTCTTTCCACCAATTCATCAGATGGGGTACTTCAATCTGGCATTAGAGGACCCTGTACTGTGGGAGGGGTGGTCCCTTGTCCCTAGAAAATATCTAAAGCAGAGGTCCCGACTACTTTTGGTCGGTACAGGTCCGGGGCACAAAAAAATAATTTGTCTTTTGCTGTATGCAGCTTGCTCTAGAACACACCTCGTCCTTTGTCGTTAAAACTATAGAACCAAAAGAAATTGTGGTTTTACATGATATGAATATCTTTTAATCCCTCGGCTGTTTTTGTTGGGGTAATTCATTTGAACGCCTTCTGGAAAGGTCAGAACAGATCAGGGTATTTTGCTTCGTGACCTCCCCCCTGGGCTTCAGCTTGGTACTTTATTCCTCCTCTTCTCTACACACTGCTTAGGAGAGGTTGCACTGGGGTAGCGAGTAGTGTAACTGCTTTGTGCAGCATCCAGAGCCGTTGGAGAAGATCATTAATAGAATTTAAGGATGCTATTTTGATGTTCAGTAAGAAAAAACTGAGACGTACCGTGTACATGTTCATTATCCTTCATATGGACAAAGGGCTTGATGGATATGTCTTGCTCAGCTGCCTGACTTAAATTGAAATGTAGAAATCCAGTTTACGTCAAGTAATAGGAACTGATAGACTATCCAGTAGGCTAAAGAGGAAAGGATGGGAAAAACTGATTTACTAATATAATTCCATCCCGGCAAAAAACCTTTATCTTCTCTAAATGTTGAACAAGGAAAAAATGTTGATGATTCAGAAATGCTGTACTGCAACCTAATTCCCCATAAACTTTACGGTGAAACTGAGCTAGTCAGAAGAAGGTCCCACAGCTTTTTTTCTAGCTATGCAGCTCTATTTTGGAATTTAAAGATGCTTTTTTTTTGTTTGGTGCTATGTGAATAATTAAGTCTAGTCACCACAGATTGCTGCCTACTTAAATACTTTTATGTGGAACAGATAAAGATACCAAGTTGTTCCATGTCTGATCAGTATTAGAGGGTGGCAAAGAATTAATTAGAGATCCGTTTCTTGAGTAGTGCTTGGATTTTAAATGTCAAACCTCTTTAGTTTATTGGGGAAGAAAATAGCACTAGAGGCTTGAAGAGGTCAAGGATAGTCCCAAAGTATGCAAAAGTAATTGGCATGCAAATTCTTTTCTAAGTTTTCTTGTTTGGTTGGGGTTTTTTTGCCAATTGTAATTGCAGGCTCATTCACTCTGATTGAAAGGAATTAGTCCTTGCATTTAGATTTCTTATAAATGAAGTAAAGATAATGAACCTCAGATGAACGCATTAGCTCAAGGATGATTCAGTAAAACTGGTACATCATGGACTTTTGCTGACCATTAAGTACTCAAGTGTGCAATAGCTGATGCCTTCAAGAATCAGTCTAGAGGAAATCAAATTGTCCATCCAGATAGATCACACAGATGTCAGAGCTTTATAGAAACTATTGTCAAGATATCAACTTTTCTGATAAAATAATTCTTAAGCTAAAACAGATTAGAGAACTTCTGGACCCTTTTTCCTTTCTTTTTCTTTCCCTCCCACTTTTTGCTAAGAGTTTCCTAGACTATTTTACCACACACTCTTCTCTTTTGAATAAATTCCATTTTTCTTTGCTCTGCAATTCTAGGTCAAGAAACATGTACGCAGTTTCCATTCAGAAAAGATTTACCAGTGTACAGAATGTGACAAGGCTTTCTGCCGTCCTGACAAGCTGCGACTCCATATGTTGCGACACTCGGACCGCAAAGACTTCCTGTGCTCCACGTGTGGCAAGCAGTTCAAGGTAAGATGACTCTTGGCTGGATCATTCCTGATACAGGTGGAGAAGCATTCTTTACCCTTCTTCAGGTAGACAAGCTCACCTTCTCTAAGGTGGAAGAAGCTAACTTGTGTAAACATGCTAGACTTGCCCGCGAGTTGCATGCTCTGCTCTGTGTCACGTGTGAGCTACCACATTCATTTCTGATCGACGAGGGGCAAGATCCACCACACACGCTCTGCTGTAACAGGATGTCTCATCGATGAGGTCTTGTTTCTAATAACATAATAGCAAAGGAACTTTCACCTGCTCATTAAGAACTGGATCATTATACAGCTCGGTTGCCAGGTGCTTGGGTTGTATTGCTTTTATCAGTTTAGTTAAGGAAAGTTCGTGCTGATATTAATGGATTAATAATATTCCTGGCTGAGGTGCCTGTGTCCGTGGGATGCATCCTGTCAGCATGTGACATCCAGATGCCTTTCCAGATCCCTCTGGTATAGATGGAGCAGACTGTGATCCAGGTAAACTGGGGTGGCAGCAGCCTGCTCCTTGTCACTTAATTTCTTAGGGGATACTGAGGGACTGGATACTTTTGGGTGAAGCAGCACATTCTAGAGATCGTGTGTCCAGAGATTGCACCTGGGCAGTAGGTTCAGTACCGTTGTAGGACTTGAGGTCCTCCTCAGTCAAGAGCATTATTTGATGCAAGTTTCCAGCCATTACAGAGTCGGGTGCTAATATTTTAGATAAATTCAAAGAAAAGCCAGGGTGGAGGGGTTTGTTCTCACTGAGGTTCCTAAACCAGCATTAGTTTGGCTCCTGCTTTTGCAGCTGAGCAACCTCAGCTTGGTTTGAAGGATAAACCTAAGCCCAAAGGGGTCTCCTGCTGAGCTGCCCATTGCTAAGCACACAGCTCTATCTCACAGCAGCACTGGAGAGGAAAAGCCAAATTGATCTTTGAAGAACTTGCATTGTGGCTCTTCCTTTTAACAGGTAGTAAGGCAGTAAGTGGCGCTGATGTTTTGTTTTTTTTTTTTTTCCTCGATTGCTCTTTTCCTAGAGGAAAGACAAGCTGCGAGAGCACATGCAGAGGATGCACAACCCAGAGAGGGAGGCCAAGAAAGCCGATCGAATCAGCCGCTCAAAAACATTCAAGCCTCGGATAGCTTCCACTGACTACGAAAGCTTCATGTTCAAGTGCCGACTCTGTATGATGGGTTTCCGCCGGAGGGGGATGTTGGTGAGTGTCTGTGTGCTCTAGCTTCTCGTACAACTTCTGTACTCAGTTTTGATGAATAGGTAAGGAATAAAGATGGAATTCCAATGGTTGGAACATGAGGGTGCTGTGAAACTGGGAGAATTTTGTAGCTGAGTTGAGCTTGTCTCTCTCTTACAACTGGCTGTCTTGTCTCTTCAGCAGATGTGTGTCTTTGCATGTTTCATTGCCTGTGTTGGGTGCCTGGTTGTCACTACCATATCTCAACACTAATGCAGATTGATGTGTAACGTATTTAGCAGAACATGAGATTAATACATCACCTAGTTCAGCCCTACTGCCTTAGTTTTCCTGACTCTCTTTCCTGTATTTTTGTTTCTCCCGCTTGAGGGACCTCTCCTGGCCATGCCCTGTAACTGCTACTGTGTAACGGGCGTTATGCAGCAAGAGATGGTTGCATATATTTCATGAGGGTTGTTATCCCTGCTAGCAAAGGCAGAGGTCCTTTACATTACATTACCTCACTCTCAGCTGCAAGAGAGTTCTGGCAAGAGATTTTACCCCTTCCCATCTTACTTTGATTAGCAAAACTGTAAATGAGATCTACCAAGACCATGTTTACCTTCAGCAGCTGACTGTGAATGCACAATAACCCTTGCAGCAGCAAATGCTTCCGGTGCTAGCATCGTTACAGTTTTGGTTTGGCTGTTATCCGTGTCTAGGAGAAGCAGCGATTGCTTGGCTTCCATCTGTAATACGCTCTCTTGTTCTCTTTGTTTCTTTCTCCTAAGGTGAATCATTTATCAAAGAGACATCCAGACATGAAAATAGAAGAGGTGCCAGAGCTCACGTTGCCCATCATCAAACCCAACAGAGATTACTTCTGTCAGTACTGCGATAAGGTATGTAAGGAAGTCACCCCTCAGAGGGTAGTTCAGTCCTAGACCTGTATGCAACCAATTTGTCTCTGCATAGAAACATCTGGCAGAGTTTATAGCCTTTTTTTTTTGAGGTGCTTGCCAGCAACATCTCTGCAGCGCTATCCAAAAGAAATGAAGATGAAATGCACTGAGGCCAAGGCAGCTGAATGCTAATTGAAAACTGCAGTTCTCCTTTTCTGCTGTCTTTGGAGGCAGTAAAACTTAGACTGCAGTCCAGCAAGCAGTCACCCACCTGTAGTCATGTATCACTTTTTGCAACCCAGGACTAAATATCCTATCTACCTATAATTCCTGAACACTTAATTTATTTTGGTTTCTGTATCACTTCTAAAAGTTAGTCTTTAACCCCTTTTATTTTAAGCTGCTTACTTAGTCACATGCCAGTAATTCCCAGTGTTCAGTGGAGCCTGAAGCTTCTTCTGCACTGCCTTTGGGTTCCTGTTCTTACTCCCTGGCTTTTGCTTTTTAGGCATGGGGGCCTTTAATTTACCAGGGAGTATATTTTGACTGACTGTTCTTAACCTCAGTATATTCTTCCATGATGCCTCCTTACTTTTGTTTCAGTGGAAAAAAACTAATAGCTTTAAATAATATTACAGAACGTTCATTTGTTGATGTGCCTAAAAAGAGCTTAAAAATACGTGATTGCTGAAGGTTATTAAAACCATTTGATGCTTTGTGCGAGAGTGGAGGCATCAGCCCTCGTGACAAATTAACACTGGACAAATTACAACTGTGGTGATCTGTGGCTTCTCTGACATTTGAACTTCCAAGTATCAGGCAAAAAAAATTTTTCCTCTTACCTTCCTATCCTGCTTTGCTTTCTTGTGGCATGCAACCTGTTCTCAAATGGCTCCTGCTTGCTACACAAAAAGGGGTTGCTTTTAGCAGTTGATTAAACACTGGAAGGTGTATGTATATACATGCATCATGGTGTAATTGTTTGGGGATTTAACAAAACATAGTTCAAAGCAACATGCAGACCTGCCAGATAAAGGTAACTGGTAGCTGTTCTCTGTGCAGATACCAGGATTATGCTATTTCCATTCCAAATCTTTACCCTGCAGGTGTACAAGAGTGCCAGCAAACGCAAAGCACACATCCTGAAGAACCATCCTGGTGCTGAGCTACCTCCAAGCATCCGGAAACTGCGTCCTGCGGGTCCAGGAGAGCCAGATCCCATGCTGAGCACCCACACCCAGCTGACAGGCACCATAGCTACCCCTCCGGTCTGCTGTCCTCACTGTTCCAAGCAGTACAGCAGTAAGGTACAGGGGTTGTCTCATAATCTCTCCCTGCTGCTGCTTTTTTACTGCAGTCTCTCCCATCTGTCAGTCTGTGAGCCAGGGTTCTGGTTTCGTGCTGCGTGCTGACAGTACAGGCACAGCCTGCTCGTTTTATGGCAAAAAGGTACCCAAAATAGAGGGCTTGAGATTGGAAGAAGAAATGAAAATGTAACCAGAGTGCTGTCACAGGTGGAAAAGCTTGGAAACCACTTGCTGACAGTGATGAGGGAGAGGAGTAGGGACACTAAGTGCAGAAAAGGTGACCTCTGGAAAAGGTCCCCAAAATATTTGGCTGTGTTGGGGTAAAAAGCTTATGGGTTGTCAAGTTTGGGGCAGTATTTCAGTATCAGATAGCTCTAATTAGCAGCAACTTTGTGATCCTTGTTTCCTTCTTGCTGACTAGAGTGTCCCGTAGTATGACTCTTGATGCTGCCTTACCGAGGAAACTCAAAGGCTGCAGTCTGCAGGGCTGTTTGCTTCGGGCCAGCTGAAATCAGAGTTGCTGACCATCTTTCTAATGCTCTTCCGTATCTCTCTGTAGACGAAGATGGTACAACACATTCGCAAGAAGCACCCGGAGTTTGCTCAGCTTCCTAACACAATACATGCCCCGCTGGCGACAGCAGTCATCAGTTCCACTCCTGCCGTTCTAACCACCGACAGCACTACCGGAGAGACTGTTGTGGTAAGGATTCAAGCCACGTTAGATCAGGCCAGTGGAGGGAAACAAACAGAACAGAAGACCTCCGGTATAGCAACCTGATCTAGTTAGCGGTGTCCCTGCTCCTGCAGGGGGGTTGGACTAGATGACCTCTAGGGGTCCCTTCCAACCCAAAACATCCTATGATTCTATGATAGTAGTCTTAGTATTTGTTTGGCAGACATCATTTTAAAGCATGTGTTAGGACATTATTTGAGATCACGTCTGTTCCTGAATCTGTGTGTTGGTAGTTTTGCTCTGCCAGGAACTATGTATTTATCTTTTGGGATTTCTAAGGATTTGCCTCTTTTTTTTTTTTTTTTCCCTACTCCATTCCTTTCTTTTATTCAGACCCATATGCTACTGACTCCACGTAATACTTTCACACATGCCGAATTAACTCAGGAATATGTGTCTCGTGGGTTTTTGCTGGGACTGTTCTTTTGAGGTGCTTGCAGTCCTTGGGATCAAGAGGAGGTGTTTAACGATGACTGGGGACTGGATCAAACTGTTCAGAGGAGTCAAAATCTTTCTGAAATCCTTCGGGCAGTGGAGAACTGAGCGATATGAACCTCCAGTGGCTGATCTCTCCACTGTTAATACATCAGCTGCTGTGGAAGTGAAAGTTGAGACTAGGAAATTGGTCTTGTGTCTTCTAGTGGTGCTGGGATGCTGTGTGGTTTCAAAAATCTTAATAACCACAGTTTAAAACTTCCTATTTGAAGACTGAAACTGGATAAAAGACCATTTTGCTTGAAAATAGGCAGATTCAATGAGGATGCTGTTGGCTTCGTAAACCAGGATGCTGGTTAGTTAGGTGCTAAATGTCTTGACAACTGTATCGCTAAAGCATGTAAAGAAAAATAACACTCCAGCAGGTGAGGAGGAAAGCTAGACTATGTTTGAGAAGCCCTTTTTGACTTGGAAACTAAGTCAACTCTTTACAAATGCAGGATTTTTGTTGCCTAATAGAAACCTGTTAAGTCAGAAGATTAAAATAATTTTATTACTATTGTATGTTAAGTTAGCCTTAACAGTCTTGACTACCATTTGGACAGAAGAGAGCAATCCTAGTGCATGATCCCTGGTAATTGCTTATGACCATGTCCTCTGTACACATTAAACTCTCATAAATAAATGCTGAGGCCCAATGGTGTAATTCAGTGTGATGGAGGAACATGTGTGATGTGTTGAACAGCCCTGCAAAAGTATTCGGTCCAGTAGACAATATGTCGTGATGGTCTGTATCTCTCTCTTTCTACCTGCTCAGACAACAGATCTACTGACACAAGCAATGACAGAGATATCCCAGACCCTCACAACAGACTATCGAACCCCCCAGGGAGATTACCAGCGAATCCAGTACATCCCTGTATCTCAGGCCACAACTGGCTTGCAGCAGCCTCAGCACATACAGCTACAGGTTGTTCAAGTGGCCCAGGTGAGTAACCTAGTGGGGGACTTGTGGAGGGGGTCAAAAGCCCATCATCAAGCCTGTGCTTTCTTGGGGTTGTAGTGCTCAAAAGTTTGTTAAGGAGTAGTTACAAAAAGTGGTGCAGACTTTTTTACAGGTAAATTGATAGATAATGCTTAGGGTTCTTCCCATTGTAAGCATCGTGTACTGGGCATAAATAGTCCTGCTGGTCTTGATCGGCTTGCTGGAGACGTATCAACACAGTCCTAATTTAGTTCTACCCATCTGGGCACCTTTGCTAGAGTCTGCTCTAGGAAGGTTTTCCAGCAACTGGAAAAGTGGGTCAGTGGGTGACCCATTTTTGCAGTTGAGAAGACTAATTTGTACTTCCTTGTTCTCAGTGAGCCAGAGCCAAAACTTGAAAGTACAGAAAGCACTTTCTTTTTTCCCTTCGTACCATCTATTAGAATATTCATTCTCTCTGAGGCTCAACAGCCTCCTGAAAATAAAAACAGAGTGTAACTAGAGTAACTGAGCTGAGGAAAATAACTCGGGCAGCTGTAAGAAATCGCTGTAGCCTTCAAATCTGTTACCCACTGGGTGAAGCTGAAACTATCATGTGTTTGTATTGGAATCCGAAATTCCATGTTCTCCCTGGCCCCTCGTTACAAAGTAGGTTATGAATGTGGTTAATAAAGGCCTAAAGAGTAGCCCCAGTTAATATTGACTGTGGCTGTTCTAATGATGCAAGAGCATGAATACCCATTCCTGCAGCTAATATTAATTCTGTTGAGATCTGAGACTCGTAATTAAATTATTTCAGTTAGTATCATTAGCAGGTGTTGCTCAAAAAAAGCCTTTAATGGGTAAGACTCTGAGCACTTGTTTTGATACAGAGCAATGTGATACAGAGCAATGTGGGGTTGGACTAGATGATCTCCTGAGGTCCCTTCCAACCCTTACGATTCTGTGATTCTGTGAAACTACAGTTATCGGATATGGAGATCTTGCCTATGTATACATTTTATAGAAAGAGGCTTACAAAAAAGGTTGACCCTGATCCTGGTTTTCAGACCCTTTGATTTGAGTCCAGCCTCTGCCACTGGCAGCTTGTATGACCTTAGGCAAGTCTTTTTTCCTTGCTGTCGCCGAGATGTAACCGTCTCTGTGCCTCTACATCTGCCAGGTGTACTACTTTATCTCTCAGGCGTGTGAAGAGGGTAAACACGGGCTTGAACAAGGAGTGCTCCACGGCCTCACTAAAGCTCGTACCTCATTGTTCCAGATCTTGTATCACAGAAGAGGTTTACATGGCTGCTTCTGCAAAGAATTTGAAGTATACGCCTCTGCTTTGATTTTATTTATTTTTTTATTTCCCCTCCCCCAGGCTACCTCACCTCACCAGTCCCAGCACTCCACAGTGGACGTTGGGCAGCTTCATGACCCCCAGACATACACCCAGCATGCTATCCAGGTGCAGCACATCCAGGTCACAGAGCCATCGCCAGCAACTCAGTCATCATCGCAGGTATTTCACTCTTCTCTTGCAGGCAATATTCTCCTTACCAGTCTGCTCAGCTGGCATGTTGCATGTGCTGATGCAGTAGATAGTCTTTTCCATGTCATTTAAAGGACCACACACAAAATGACTCTCACATGAACATCTCTCAGATCATCAAGTACTTCCCAGATGTTCCTAGGGTGTATGGGGGTGTTGTGCTGTGGTTTTATTTGGGTTTTTTTGTTGTGTGGTTTGTTGGGGTTTTTTTCCTAACAGTGTGTACACAGTAGAGATAAATGGTTGGGAACAGACAAATTTGCAGCTTAAATAAACTTGGCCAACTGAAAGATACAAATGAAAACTGGCATTCCTCAAATATTTGAAGTTCAGCTCTTCATGCTGTTGGGTAGCATTTAGCCTCTAGTCTCGGCTCTCTGCCACAGACTTGCTATGTAACCTTTGGGAAGCAACATCTCTATTCCAATTTCCTGATCTCTGCTTACTAACCATAGAGTGAAGCAAGTTGGGGGAGAGGGAGGAGAGCTTTGCAGTTCTTGTGCTTGAAGTGCTATAGAGCCCACTGCCCACCCCTGTGTTCTCCCTTAATAAGAAGGATATGTTTGTAACAGTACAAAGGTCTGCGGTCCTTAATACACTAAGAACACTTGCATGTATGTGTTTGGTTTTTTTGTTGGTTTTTTTTTTTTTTCCTAGGTTGCAGATGCAGACAACTACATCTACACCAAACCAAGCCCTCCAGCAGCAGCAAGGGTCCTCAGTTCAGCACACGTATCTTCCCAGCACATGGAACTCATTTCGGAGCTACTGTAAGTGTCGGCAGTAGCTCTCACTGGGAAGTCTGGCTAGTGTGGGGGCCTAGTATGTTCTCGGTTTCTCCAGCTACCAAATGGGATAGTATTTTCAGAGCTCACTAAGCTTTGTGATAAATATTCATAGAGATGTAAGAAAAGTGGGTTTAGACAAATTAAAATTGTTGTACTAGCTTTTCTGCTGTAGGTCTGTAGTTATCCGATACGTGGTTTGGGCAGGCAGACTGGACTCCTTTATTCTGAAAAACTTGGATTCGGCAAGAATCCATGCGTTAGATAGCAGCTTGTTCAAATTTGGGTGAATGCTTGAAAGAATCACACAGAAGATGAGGGTGACATGAAATGATTTCTTGTGTCTGTGCAGCTCTGGATGGTAATTCCCTGATTTCTTGGGCGAGAACAGGATGCATTGTCTAGGCCTGAATTGCCACATCTGCAGCTGACGTTAGCTGGCATAACTCTGAGGCCTGTAGAGTTTTACAGGGCTTTACAGTATCTGAATGTCTATTCGACAACCTCTGTTTCAGGCTCGAAATCTTACTGACATAAGACATGATCTTTCAAAGTGGTCTTTGAGTTTGACTGAAGGTCTTGATTCTTCAATTTCTATTTATCAGCATCTGAGATCCAGATGATGACCATTCCACAAGGCCAGTACGTGATCACAGAGACCGCTGTGGGTACACCGGTCACCACTGTCAACACAGGGCAAGTGAAAGCAGTTACTCAGGTAAGAAAAACAATCATGGCTTTTTTATATCCAGAATGATGTTATCAGGCTTAAAACCTTCAGTTCGAAGGTTAAACGAGTGCCAAAGTGATGACTGGGGCACAGAGAGTAGAGAACAGTGCTGTACCTGAAGCGGTCCAGGCTGGGCACTGGCTTTCTGTATCAACTGTAGTGAGTTCCCTGCTGGGCAGAATCTGTAAGCAAAATGGCTAAGAAATGATACGATGTGTTGTGTCAAGAGCTAAGGAGAAAAGTGCTACCATTCAAACCTAGTAATGTCATAAGCTTTGGATTACAGAAGGCAGGAAATAATCTCATGAGCTTCAAGGAAAAGATGGTGTTTTTTTTTTTTCTTGAACGAGCATCGTACTCCTTATGTGGTGATTGCAAAGAGTTTTCTGCATCTGGCCATTTACAAGGCCCCCCACTGTCTGGCCCCCTGCATGTAGGACTCCAAGTTTAAAGCATTCACTTTGCCACATTTGCAGGGCAAGGTGTGACTTAGTGGTATTGATAGTCTTAAAAATATTTAAGCTGCATCCATTAAACTGAATTTCAGAACAGTTTTTGGGAACGTTTCTCATTTTGTAATCCTGTGGATAACAGAAAGCTAGCAAAGAATTGCTGCTGTCTTGCCTAGTGAGCAGTCCAGCTGTTGTACTGCATGGAAATTGGATGCTGGAAATGCAACTTCTGCTAGAACATGTGGAAAATGGAAAAAACTTTCAGAATAGTTGTACTAAACCCTGCTATTTTAACTTGTAGTGATGCATTAATTGTGTAATTAGTTTAACTATTCGTGACTTGACTAAATGCAAAGTAGTCCAATGTACTTCAAAGGACAAGGATTATGTGGCTCTCAAATACATTTTAAATTAAATACAACTTAATTTCCAATTTCCTTGTTCCTACCAAAATGTCTTCCAGCATAGCAATAGGAAAGTTATAGACTATTAGAACAGGAAAGGTGAAGAAGATGGAAGAATTATTATTACTTTTTTTTTTTTATATTCCTCATGCAGACTCACTATGTAATATCTGAAGGACAGCCTGATCTGGATGTCAAACAAAACTCGTCGCTCTCCAGCGAGGTACAGGTTGGTGTTTCCCAGCCACCAGCCCACACGGATACCTTGGAATCACAAACAAGCAGTCAGCAGCAAACCACCCAGTACATCATCACTACAACCACCAACGGGAACGGCAGCAGCGAAGTGCACATCACTAAACCAAGAACTTTCTCAGCGGAACATGAATGAAGAAGCCTCTCAGTGTCACTTGCTTGTACTTGTCACCTCCCCCAAAAGCCCAGCTATATGGGTATCCCAGAGCTCAGTATGTTTTAAAGTATACGCTCACTTAACTTCAACTAAAATCTTGGAGCTCTTGTTAATGCTTTAAAAAGAGGGTTTAAGTCCCCAGTGACCATGAAGTACCCTCAAAATCCTTCTGGGATGCTATTTTATGCAGCTTTTAACAAAAAGGATGAGAGGAGAAGTGAAACCTCTGCTTGCTCTGGACTTTATTTTTGGCATGTCTGCTGACCTTTATTTTTCCTTTTTGGAAGTGTCTCCAGTGAGCAACTTTTTATTTCAATTGTATGGGAAAAAGCTTGCCTAACTGAAGGCGAACCGGCAGATTGTTGTACGTACATTTTTAATAGGAGCCATTAAACAGGAGGACATCATGTCAACTGCCGGAACATGGCCAAACTGCTTCCTGTGTCTTTGTGTCAGCAGCCAAGGTGGAAGGAAATAAACCAACGCGAGCAGACTGCCTGGAGAAAAAGAGCAGCATCAAAGCAGTGGCTCCTTGCGTACGTGTGCGGGGATGGATATAACAATGAAGCTGTGAAGATGTGCCGAAGCAGTCCGTTAAACTATTATTTTTCCAACCCTCAGGAACTGTTTACATGCTGTCTGCCCTATTTTACCAAGCAGTTCCAGAAAGAACAAAAAGTACAGTCTTAAGCCCACGTTTGGCACAAACTGATTGAAATCATAGTAGCACATAAGGGTAGCACGGAGCCACTGTTGTCTCTCTTCCCCTCCGGTATTTGCAGGGAAAATCGCCCTTTTTGCCTGTAAACAAGAAAAGGCTCAACTTGGCCTGTGTAGCAGCTTTTGCTGTGACCTAAAGGTGGTTGTGCCAGAAGAAAATGAGGGTACAGGAGCACACCTCTGAAGACGTGGGGTAGTTGTCTCTCTTGCCCCCTTGAAGCGGACGTATCTTTCCCCTTGAAGACTGGATGGAGAGTTGGTTACTCTGATTTTCCAAATACCTTGTTAACAATGCACTGTAATTCCTTTGGACAGTTCTGTAAAACGACCAGCCCTGGACTCAGGAAAAGAAGAAACGTGCTAGTGGACCACTATTTATGGGACACAGAAAGCCACCTGTGAGGGCTGCCTGCTTTGTTAGACCTGGTCTAT
>NW_009259309.1:0-6003 GCF_000687185.1 Egretta garzetta | reverse complement strand
ATTTTAAGGCTGTGTATTTTTTTTCCTTGCATAATTCTCCTTCACAGGTCTTGTTGGTTGGTTATTTAATGCATTCTGGTATCTGCAAGAATATGACTACAACTCCGTTGACTCCTGATGGGATATACTGTGTATGTCTAAACCTCCTTTTGCTCTGCTTGAAAACTCATCCCCGAATGTCTGTGTGTAACAGGATATGTTTATTTATAAAACAAAAGCAAAGAAGGATGTTTTGTCTTAATGGCCCTTGAGACTGAAGAACTGGGAGAGGTTTTTTGTTTTCAATGCGTTTTCCTCTTGTGCTGCACTGAGTGTAGATGCAGGACTGACTTTTTTTTTTCCCTGTAAGGTTTAGATGAGGATTACCCGTATGACTAAGCGCTGCAGATGTTTACAGGTTGTGGCATGGGGCCTTACGCAGTTAAATCTCTTGAACGTGAGAGAAGGTCATGCTCAGACTGGGCAAGAGGAGGTCTGGTGACTTGTGGGCAAAGCCTTGCAGCAGGTATTGCTTTGGTAATTAACCTATCTCTTAATACAATGTGGAAATAGTGACCGTGCCTGGTAAAATAAATCAGATAGTTCTGAGCTGGCCAGTGTTTTCTGTTTTGAGGTAGCTTTGAGGAGACTTGCCAAAAAGTGGATTTATTTGTGCCTGGGATTAGGCTTCTCATGCTGTACTGCACCAGGGCATTAATGAGGTGGGTAAACTTAATGAGGACCAGAGCTCCCTTTTAGTCAAGCGCAGTGATGAGTGTCTTCAAATTCAGTGGATGCGGGAGCCTGGTGACTGCAGCAGCGTGGCCAAGCGACTGTGGTTCCCACTAATTCCCTTGAAGTTGTGTGGCTGAGGGCTTCTCAGTTAACGATGATGGATGTTGCAGTGGTGTTGGTGTGGGAGAAGAGAAGGGAGATTTGGGTCTTGGCTTTCTTCAGGCTGCTAGATTATTTAATAACGAGTCCAAAAATGGTATGAGTAAAAGGTGAATAGACTTGGAAATGGGATATTCCAGGTGGATGGTGCCCTACAAGAGCAATTTTTAAGTCTTAAAGGTCTGTAGTCTTTATAGATGAACATCAAGCTTTTTCCCCTTAGCAATATTGCAGATGTGGAGTTAAAAAATACTTTGTGCTCTCCACCTTTGGCAGAAAGGATCACAGACTGAGGGTGCTTGTACCACTTAGTCAAAGCTGAGCACTACAAGGTGTGCCAGAAAACCATTTTAAAACGGCCTCTTAGAACTCAAATTTTCTCTATCAGCATTTCTACTTGGTCCCACAGCAACAGCAGCGTACTGGGGCTATGCAGTCCTGCGTGAAGCCATTCCCGGTGTCCCAAGCTTAACGAACACCTCGTTGCAAGAGAAGCATCCCTGGAAATGGAAGTATGAATTTTCCTTCCAAAGCAAGGAACTGCAGTCATTGCACAGATGGCAGAAAGATGACAAAAAGACAAGTTTGCATGGATTTTTTTTTTCCAATTTCTGCAGTGCAGAAGGTGTAGGATTTATTATTAAACCAGAGCAACCCAAAGATCTCTCTCTTAGGTAATGTCCCACAGGAGTTTAACCTGGAGACCTCTCAGTTGCCTAAAAAGGCCACGTTTTGCTTGAAGATGGGCATGGCTGCAGGCTCCGTGGGGGCCTAATGCTGTTCCTTGGAGGCATTTTGGTTCCCATGGGCAGGCAGGTGCTCAGCCATCTCCAGGAAAGCAGGGCTCCATCACACATAACAGTGACTTGGGAAGACAAATGCCACTACTCCAAAGGTCTCCCCTTTCCTTCTTCTTCCCCCAGCTTTATATACTGAGTCTGACGTCATATGGTCTGGAATAGCCCTTGGGCCAGTTGGGGTCAGCTGTCCTGGCTGTGCCCCCTCCCAGCTTCTTGGGCACCTGCAGAGCAGGGGAAGCTGAAAAGTCCTTGACTGCTGTAAGCACTGCTTAGCAACAACTAAACCATCAGTGTGTTATCAACATTCTTCTCATACTAAATGCAAACCACAGCAGGATGGCAAAGCAAAAATATTTTGTGTCTGTGACTGAACAACCAAAGAGGATCTTAAGAAACAGAATTTTATATATGATTAAATACCAACTTTAATGGTGTATATTCTTTCCAGAGCCACTTAATTGAGGCAAATGGGACAAAGAGCAAACTACTAGAAAGTAATCATCTCCAAGTTTGTTAATATCTCACAGGAAATATTGAGGGTATGAAACATGGGCATTTTTTTTTTTTTTTTCCCTGGGGTTTCTCCTTACTCTCCGACCCGGTTTTAAGGGTTTATTTCTTTATTTCGGTTAATTTATTCCGCGTGGTTCACGCGGTTTTGTCCCAGCAGCAAGCCGGGGGCTGCACAGCTCTTCCCAGCTGTGCTTGAGGGCACCCAGGGCTCTCGGCCCAGTCAGCCCCAGAGGAATCCTCACCTGGGCCTGCGCTTGGGTTTTGCACCTTAAAACCCCTTTCAGGATTTAGGTGTGGTTTTCCCACGGTGTTTACTGACAACAGCTCCTGCAGGTGGGAAGCAAGCGGGGTGGGTCACCTGTACTCGCCAGGCTGCCTGTATCGGGGCACGGTGCGCGCTGCCCAGAACGGCGTTATTCTGTTGACACGACTCGCGTTGCAATTAAACATTAAATTGATGCTGTAACATCTTGTGCATCTCCCACCCCGCTTCTCTAGCTTGCGTTTAAACAACCTCTTCATCAAATGCAGCTCCTCCGTCGTTCCTCAGCACCCGGGCTTGGGATTTTTGGTTGTTGAGGGTTTTGCCGCCGTTGTTCAAGGAGGGTGAAGAATGGATTCTCTGGACCACATGCTCACAGACCCCCTGGAGCTGGGACCCTGCGGGGACGGAAATGGCACGCGTATCATGGAGGACTGCATGCTGGGCAGCACCAGGGTTAGCCTGCCTGAGGACCTTCTGGAGGACGTGAGTAGCGCTGAGATGATTTACCTTCTCAGAGCCTCGATAGCCAGTATGTCTAACACCCTTCGTGGGGCTTACAGAGCAGAAGAGGGGAAATGTTTTTGACCATCCTGGAAAAGGTGTCTAAAAGGGCTGTGATTAATCTCGGGAAACGGGCTTTTTAAACCGTTCTGTTATGTTCTTTTCTTAGGTAACAGCCTCTCTTTATTTTAAAAATGCCTTTGAGAAAGTTTTGTTTGTTATAAGCTTTGAATTTAATCTCTTGTCGCCAACAGCATCGCTAATTTCCTCCCCTTTCCTCTTTATGCTCTCATTTTCTACATTTGGTGAGACGCTGTCTCGTGACTTGTGTTACTTAACGACAGAAGGCCTTAAGGGCTAGCAAATTGTCAAGGACATGGATGCCTTTTCTTCACTGTGGTTTTTTGCTTTCTTTAGCCCGAGATCTTCTTTGAAGTTGTCAGCCTGTCTACCTGGCAGGAGGTGCTGACAGATGCTCAGCAAGACCACCTAAAAAAATTCCTGCCTCACTTCCCGGAAAACAACCGAGAGCATCAGAACAAACTCATCTCTGCATTGTTCAGCGGTGAAAACTTCCGTTTTGGAAATCCACTGCACATTGCCCAGAAACTCTTCCGGGGTCAGTAAGCCCAATAAACTTTGGTGTGTTTTCTGGGTTAAGTTCTCAATTAGCGGTTGATGGAAACTCAGGTGGTTTTTTACCTCTTTCTTACAGATGGACACTTCAATCCTGAAGTCGTCAAATACCGGCAGCTCTGTTTTAAGTCCCAGTACAAACGCTACCTGAGCTCTCAGCAGCAGTACTTCTACCGACTGCTCAAGCAGATCCTCGCTTCCCGCAACGTGAGTGTGTCTTCGGGGCGCGGTCATCATCGCCTTCTTGCGTTCTGTAACAAATAGGGTGTCTTGACAACATGCTGTCTTGGTATTTGTGCAGTCCCAATTCTTGGGGTTTTTTTCCTTTAATGAATGGTGCTTTTTGGGTTTTCCAGTGGCCCCTGTAGTGTGAGAACACTAGTAACGCTGCTGTGTTTGCAAATGTCAGGTGTTGAGACGCTCATAGCTCTCGCTTGTGTGTAGCATCTTTTTTTCCATGCTCACTTTGTTCCCTGTTCCCTGCATTTGCCCCTTTATGCCTTACTGTCCTGTTAACAAGTCATTCCGCCTTCGTTTTCTACCATTTCTGTCATTGCAAAATAAGTAAGGCTGCTAAATACGTAGTTCTTTGAATTCCCCAGCTTCACTGGGGTACAGAATAGATACTGGGGTATAGAGTAGAATCATAGAACCGTTTAGGTTGAAAAAGCCCTTTAAGATCATCAAATCCAACCGTTCCCCTACCCCTGCCATCCCACCCCCAAACCCTGTCCCTAAGCACCTCATCTGCCCGGCTTTTAAATCCCCCCAGGGGTGGGGACTCCACCACCTCCCTGGGCAGCCCCTTCCAGTGCCTGACAACCCTGGCAGGGAAGGAATTTTTCCTAATATGCAACCTAGACCTGCCCTGGCACAACTTCAGACCATAGATATGAAACTGTGATGCCTGTAAATCCCCGATGAAGTCTTGCTCTATGGATACTGTTGTCAGCTAATTGCTGCCAACTGAAACGTGTTCGATGCAAATACTTGCTCGCTTACCATTTCGTTATGCTTAGGCGTTGAAACATGTGGGATGTATGGATGAAGATGAACGTCTGTCTTTGTAAAACGCCCCATAACAGTACAGGAAAAAAGACTACAGAAGTGTGTAGGAAGCTTATTTCCTCTGTAGCCATAAAGAGTAAAATATTTTCTTCAAAAGAGACTGTTTTGCATGTTTGAGTTATGTATTTGGTGTGGAAACTGCACAAATCGATCTCAGATCAATTGTTAGGTTCCTCTCAGCAGCCCGCATAAAATGACAGGTACTGTATGTGGAGATGAAGGTGCAGAAATGTCTTACTTGATCTCTCCTTGCTTTCCCCCGCTTTAAATGGTAGTCTGAAATGCTGGTTTTAAAGTTGGGTGTATGGTGGATACTGATATGTTGTAAGGGTTACTTTATAAAGAACTGAGGTGCAGCTGGTGTCACACGTATCTCATCTTCCAGTACTTGCTGGATTTAGCGAGGAAAGGAGGCCCTGATATGACCCTGAGGAGGAAGCACTTCTCGACGACGTACGACACAGAAGAAAGAGACAGACGGACACATCGGCGCTACCTGAAGATTCTGAGGGAAGTGAAAGAGGAGTGTGGAGATACTACCTTGTCTTCTGATGAAGAAGGTAACGCCCTGGGCTGAACTAGAGACTTGAGGTGCAACTGGAGAAAGACAAATTTTTGATGTGGGGACAGTGTCTTTGATAGAAGAATGGAAACTGAACTCCAGTTTTATTGGCTGTGACCTAATGAACATGGGGTAATAGACTTATGTAGATCAGTGCTAGGTCTTGCAGAAATAAATGTATGTATTTATTTTAGATTTAAGCTCCTGGCCTCCAAGTTCTCCAGCACGTTGTCCGAGTCCACCCATTCCCCTGAGAGTGATCCCCACATTGTCAACCTCAGACATGAAAACAGCAGGTGAGAACGAAACTAGGGGTCGGTACGGATTTAGGGGTGAGAATTACTTTGAGACCCTCCAAGAAATCGGTTTGAAAATCTGTTGTTTGGTAGGAAGTCTTGTAATGCTTCATTTTTGCAGTCTCCAAAACAGTTGGCTCTTCTCCCAGTTTATTTAATCTTTTTCTCCTTGGAAGGCTCATGTTTTAACACAAGGGTTTACAGTTTGTGTAATAATACTGATTTCTCTGTTACGCTTTGCCTTTAATGGTTGAAGCATTGGTATAGTCCAGTTCAAAATACTTTGGAGTATGTGCCGAGGGAATCCCTCCTAAGGTTGCTGTAATCAAGTCTGCAAACCCTTCGTGCAGTACAGCTGGTTCTCACTGCTTTTCACTTCCGTACTTGCATCAGCAATGAAATCTGATGACCCAAGGTAGAAAGTATTGAAATAAATTGGTTGATGAGAAGAACGAAATTCAAATAAGGAAAATTTACTTACTGAAATTT
>NW_009259308.1:7913108-7919981 GCF_000687185.1 Egretta garzetta | reverse complement strand
TTTTTTTTTTTTTTTTTTTTTTTTCCTTCTCTCCCCCCCTTCTTGAGAGCAACACAGAGTACCCTGAGAGCGTAACAGTAACAGCTCGGTACATTGGTGCTTGACCTCAGCTGAAATCCCAGCATGCCTCATGCTTCCAAGTTTAAAACTGAACGATTAATCTTAGAAATGTGCTCTATGGACACACACACGCACACACACACACAAAAAAAAAAAAGGGGGGGGGGGGGAGGAAGGGATAAGCACGGGAGGTGTAAAACAGACTAAATGCAATTAGGCTCAGTTTTGCACGCGCGTGTGTACCAAAAGGTTGACAAAGGGAAACTTCTGGGAAGTTAAGCCAGGCTTGCTGGTAGCGCTTCCCCTGATTTAGGAAGAGCTTTGCAGAGGAGAGTGCTCTGGTGCTTCGTGCCGCACAGTTTGGTGCACGGATGCACCCCATCCCTGGTATTTAGGGATGCTTTGCCATTGAGCATCCCTGACCCCCTCCCACTCCCCCCCCCGCCGCCATCCCCAGCTTAGCAAAGGTGAATGAAGTTACTGTACCTTGTTATGGCACACCGAATTGCTGTTTGATATTTGAATGCAAATGCTTTAACTTAAAACACAATGCACCAAAAATGAATTGATGGTGTCACATTTTGGTATTTAATAGCGTAGGATATATTTGCTGGTTCCCGTTGTTTAATAGTGATTGAACTGGAAAAGGTTGCTTGCTTGATTTGGGGGATTTGGGGTTTTTTTAGCTTCTTTTTATTGACGCTGTAATTTCATTGATTATTTTACCTCGGTGAAAAAAATGCCAAGAGAGCCTTTTAATTCTGCTATAAAATTTTCATTAGATAATGCAATTGCTTAGGACTATTAATCTACTGCT
Source organism: Egretta garzetta (assembly GCF_000687185.1). Lineage (NCBI taxonomy): Eukaryota > Metazoa > Chordata > Aves > Pelecaniformes > Ardeidae > Egretta > Egretta garzetta. The sequence goes on along the minus strand of NW_009259308.1, from coordinate 7,919,104 downwards.
CATCTATCAGCGCAGGATGCTTGGCTCTACCGAGGGCCACCTGGCCACTGCTGCCATGCAGCTCCTCGCACCAATGACCTGTATTTTCTCCTGCACCGTACACTTCGTGGTTCCCCCTGGATTTGCTCCTACACAAGCTTTATGCAAAGCTTACAGATGAATTTAAAATTTTAAAAAATTATTATTATTTTTAAAATCAAAAGGGAAGCAGCCCCAGCAAGCACGCCGCCAGGAGAGGTAATTTGATGAAGTTTTCTGCAAAGTAGCAACAGACAGGCCAGGCTCCTTTCCAACAATCAATACCATCCATTTCAGGGTCTACCTGCCAAAAAAGTTATATAAAATAATTATATAAAATTTTCATTAGATAATGCAATTGCTTAGGACTATTAATCTACTGCTCATCTATCAGCGCAGGATGCTTGGCTCTACCGAGGGCCACCTGGCCACTGCTGCCATGCAGCTCCTCGCACCAATGACCTGTATTTTCTCCTGCACCGTACACTTCGTGGTTCCCCCTGGATTTGCTCCTACACAAGCTTTATGCAAAGCTTACAGATGAATTTAAAATTTTAAAAAATTATTATTATTTTTAAAATCAAAAGGGAAGCAGCCCCAGCAAGCACGCCGCCAGGAGAGGTAATTTGATGAAGTTTTCTGCAAAGTTGTGATGGTTAAAGCAGATGGGTGTTTACTCCCCGTGATGCCCCTCGCTTTGCACCACTGCCGTCGGGGTGTAATTATGTGGGGTTGCGTGGGTGGATGCTTGTCAGTACGTGCACTGGCTCGCCTTCCATCCCTGCCTTGAGCACCACAGCCAAAATCAAGTCCTCTCCTTTACCAGCCTTTGAAAAGGCCAGATTAAGGAAAAATACTGCCTCCCTCTCAAAAAAATAGTAATAATTTGGTGATGAGGTGCAAGGGAGGCTGCTGGCATTGGCAGGCCCCGCCCGACTTCTGCTTCCCAGTGCCTGTACAAATCACCGCTCCTCTGCCTTCTGCCTTCTTCCAGATTGAAACTGCCAAGCAAATTTTGGAAGGGGTTACAAGAAAAGCTAGATTTAAATTGGTAATCTAATTTAAAAGGGAAAAAAATATATAATCCATGGCTTTAGAAAAACACCGCGCCATTGCACCACGTGCATTTGAAAAGACATAGTTTTAACTTGTCCAAAGGATTTACTAACAACTAACGAGGATATTACCAATCCCATCGGCTAGCCAGTACACCGCAAAACGCCCCAAAGGCATCCAGCGCCCGGCAGCGATTTCCCCATTAAAGATGGGCGCAGATTAGAAAGAAATTTTTATTTCTTTTTTTTTTTGTTTGATTCTGCCACTGGATGTTTCAGCTAGTCGATCTCATTGGTTGCTGTTTGCAATCAAAAATAATACAAAATAAGCTGTGAGTTTGGATGGGGAGAGACTGATGCCCAGTACCTAACCTTCATCTGGATCCAGGGAAGGGGGTGAGACCACCGCTCTGGTGCCTGCCTTTGCAGTGCAGCGGGAAACACCGTGACCTCCCATGAAAAACAATCCCTTTCCATTGTTTGGGCAGCGGGATGCTGCGGGATGGAGCACCAACACCCCGGCACAGCATCCAGCGCTTCCCCCCTCCCAGTCCAGCCAAGAAAAGACAGGGACTTTTTTTCCGCGGGAAAACACCCCCGTTTTCTCCATCCCCCCCCGCCGCAGGGAGAGAGAGGAGGGAATTAATGCAAATACTCCCATTCTTATCATGCACTTGAATGCCAAAATATCCCATTTGCTTAAGCCTATTTTACTGCTAGCAGCTGCCCTGGTATTATTCCCCGACACCAAAGGCAAAGGGCGAAAGAAGCTGGTCCGGAGCAGGTGAACGCCATCTGCCCGTCCCTGACAAGATGCTGATGGCCACCATCTTCGTGTAATAACACAAAACCCGTTTGAACGCCTGCGAAAGGTTACGGCGGCGCTTGAAAATTTTTTGCCTGCTGATCTGTGAAGAGTAAAGTTTTTTCCACAATGAGCCTTTAAAAAAAAAAAATTAAATTAAAAAATACAATAATAAAAAAATAAAGAATCAAGTCCCCTCCTCTAACAAAGTGGCAGGTTAAAAACAACAACAAAAATCATAATTTTTAACAAAAGTGGCTTTGTTGATGTTCGAAGATGCTTCGTAGCATCTTCTCTGCGTAGCATCTTCTATTAAATATGCTGGTGGAAGGATGGAGATGCCTTAAACTGAGAAGCAGGTGGCAGCTGACTTAAAAAAGGGCCATGACTTGCTGCACTGGTACAAAGTCCAGCACCTTGTATAAACCCTGGCGAAGTGGATGAGGAGGAAGGGGATGGACTTTGCACAGGAGCAGCCGGCGCTGCTGCGGCCAGACCCAGGACAACTTGTCAGAGCCCTAAATTAACCAGGACAGATGGACTTACTGCCAATTTTGAGGAGTCCTGTATTCGGTAGCAATGATGGCTATAGGCTTTTGTCCTCCACATCACCCAAATAGCACCCATCCTATAGCACCCACCTAGGAGCATTGCCATGACGAGCCCACCAGGTTTCTGCATCCTTCATGCATCCCAAGAAGTAAGTGTGGGCTTGGATGTGCTTTGTGAGGCTGCGGCCATGCTCTGAGAGCCAACCCAGCCCTCAATGAGCCTTTGCTGGGATGGCAACACCGGGGAGTCATGAGGAAAGCTGTTAGCAAACCCCAATATCCCAAGCAAGATGGGGTTTGCGATTGAGTGATGCCCTCACCAGCGTGCATGGAGAAAAGCCATTGCGCCTCAACACCATTCCTACCATTTCCAGGGTGATGTTTCAAAAATGGTAAAAATATTCTACCCTCCGTGCAGCACTTTAGACTGAAGTGCTGCCCAGGTACAGAGCTGCAGAGCATCCTGCAGCCCTGGCATCCATGCAACGTTTTGCTGTGGAGCTACAGAGCTGCAGAGCATCCTGCACCCCTGTATCCTGCAGCAGCGGTGCTGACGCCCCCCCAAGCCCCGAGGCTGCCGATTAGGTCACACCGTGTGCGACCTCTGGAGTGCCATACCCCAGGCTCGCCCATCCCTGGTCCCCGGGGAGCGGGTTTGTTCGAGCAGCACGGCGCAGCACCGAGCACCACTGATGCTCTCTCCAGGGGGGCTTAGAGCTTGAGCAAACAGCTCGGGTTTGAAATGTGTTGAGCTCAAGGGAAGATGCAACACGTGGGTGCGAGGCGGCGGCAGGAGGAAAATCCCAGCCTTCCTCATTACCTGCTGATGCAGGATCCTGCCCTGGGCCGTGGACATTGCTCTCCCCCAGAAGCATGGAGACTGGGACCATGGCTCCGGGGGTACAGCCAAAACCAAAGCGGTACTAAATGTCCCCAGAAATCATCCCTGCACATCTGCTAGGGGTCAGAGATGAGGGGTTTTGGGGAGGGGGCACTGCAGCAACTTTCCCCTCCTCTCCGCTCATCTAATCCTCTGGGCTAATCCCTTCCAGCCATATGGAGCCCTTGCATCCCAAACCTGCCCCTGGGAAGCACCCGCTGCCGCCTCTCCACACCCAGTATCCCCCTGGGAGCAAGCGCTTTGGACTTCAAAAGCTGTGTATGGGTGGGGAAAGGGTGTCAGCAGCCCCACAGCCCCCCGGGAGATGCTCCCCTGCAGCAGCCCCCAACAGATTGTGCATACACCGTTTCTGATGAAAATTCACACTAAAACTCTTTAAACCCAGGTGAGTACAGCCCCTGTGTCCATCTTCCCCTGTTTTTTAACAGCAGCATTTATTTATTGCAGTTATTTGTGGGTGCTGCCCCCAAAAATACTGTTTCTCAGGTCTGGTAATTGCTCAAGGCATTTGAAAATTAATAGAGCAGTTAGAGCAAAGGACAGGAGGAGTAAATCTGATGTAAGCCAGCAGGTAATTCAGTGCTCTTCGCAAGAACTGGTGGTTTTCTCCACACCCAGCAAAAGTCAGGAGCTAAGAAACCATGGAGGGGGCGCAGATCTTCCCTGGTAGGCTGGGATTTTTCAGGAGGAGGAGGGTGAATGGGAAAAGTTTAATTTCCAGAGCATTTTAAGTATTATGGCATGTCCTGGAGAAGGAAAAGAGGTGCGTATCCATGGGATGGGAGGGAATTCACTGTACCACCTCACCTCCAGCCCTGCTTTCTCACCTACCCCTACCTGGGATAGGAAAGACCGATCCGAAGCGGCCCCAAGTTTTATTTACCTTAACACCATCTCTCCACATTGCTGCGGCACCGCTGGCAACAGCAGTCCGGGCATAGCCGAGCCACGGGGCTTCCCTGCGGAAAAGTCCCTGCGGGGTTGTGTAACTCAAGCAGCAACCTGACAAGGTGCACATTGGACTAGGGGAGGATTTCTGACAGAAACGTGGTTTTTAAATTAGTCACTTTTTTCCACACGCTCACAGTGCGGTTTGGTTAGATGAAACTCCAAGCTACATTACCCTTAAAGCTTACAAAACATTAATTATTTCGATTCTAAGAGTACCTCTCCCCAACAAAATAAGGAGGTTAATACAAACCCCCCATTTATGAACTGGGATTTTTTTGAAGCCAGCTCTGGAGGGACCCTATAAAACCAGCATGCAAAGCCCTGCCCCCTGACCCAGCAATAAACTAGTACGCGAGGCAGGAAAACTTAAAGTCTTGAGAGCAAGAGAAAAAAAAAAAAACAAAATTAGCCCCAGGCTTTCAGACAGCAGAAGGGGGAGGGAGCGATGAGAGCATTGAGCATCACTGCAAGGTCTTGTTTAGACTGGCAGCGCCGGGGAAAACCTGGTTACAGTGGGTGGGCAGAGTCCAAGGGATGGAGGCGATGAGTGGAGGGAGGGTACGGGCAACAGTGGTCATGGCCATGAACTGCTGATGGAAACTTCCTGATGGGCTTTTTCGCCTTCTTTTTTTACATCCACCATTTGATATCCATAGGTAAGAGCAGCAACTCTGCTCCCTGCAGTCAGAGCCGCTCTCGCAACACCCCGATGCAAGCCCAGGCACACCACCGGCGGGTCTGCACTGGAGGCACGGCCTGACAGCGCCCTCCTCTCCACGGTGACATGCCCACGGGCGGCCAGGTTGTGGCCCCATCCCCGTGGCAAACCCTCCTTGGTCCCCAAAGCTGGGCATCCCACAACCTCCCAGCTCTCATGGCTGCTGCCCCTTGCCTCCCTGGGAACAGAACACCCCCAAGCCCCATGGGCAGACCCCGAGCTCCCCGAAAGGCAGAGGATACCCTGTGGCACTCCAGTTAGTCTTTCTAAGCCTCGGTACAAGCTGGGGAAGACACCCTTCCCTTGCCCACCCCTCCTGGGCACCCTGCAGATCCCCCAGCTGCTGGCAGCCCCGGGCCATGGCCAGCGAGGCTCCGGTGGTCGGCGGGGTTTCTCCCTCCCCCTGTCCCGGTGGGACGGGGCATCCACCACAGCAGCCCCCTGCACCCACCAGCTTTTCGGCAGGCAACGGCCCCTCCTGGAAAAACTCTTCCTGGCCGTGGCATGGAAGCAACATCAGGGACGAGGGGCCTTTGTGCAGGCAGCACCCTGCTAAGCCGCACAAAGCTGCGGAGGGGGGGCTGTTCAAAGGCTCCTGGTGCAGGGGAAGGGCCCCCTCCATTTTCCCCCCTCCCCAGGCACCGGCTTTTGTATTGCCTTGGCTGGATTCATGAACTCCCCTCCTGGAGCTGGGGCCTCCTCCGCCTGCAATCCCTGTGGATTTTACCTCCGGGCAAGAGCAAGGGGAAAAAAAAGGGGGGGGCAGCGCAGAGCCATAAAAGAGCCTGGTAAAAACAACAGACTGTGGTTGGGGAATAGATACACAGAGGCTTTAAAAAAGCGCACCACCAAGGAGAGTTTGATGGCTCTGCCAAAAGGAAAGAAGTGTCTTCCCACTTGCAAACAAGAGTTAATTATAGAAAAAAAAAGGCCCAGGAAAGTGTTAAAACCATCTGTGCCACGAGGAAGAGGCTGGGGCCGGGCGGACGAAGGCAGC
>NW_009259308.1:7903339-7913071 GCF_000687185.1 Egretta garzetta | reverse complement strand
GAGCCCTGCCATCCCTGCCCTGCCATCCTCCCGCCCTGTCACCTGTGCCCTGCTACCCTCCTGCCCTGCCATCCTCCCGCCCTGCCATCCCTGCCGTGCCATCCCTGCCGTGCCATCCTCCCAAGCCAGTGGTGTTAGCAAGCCACCATGCTGCGAGGTCCTACCCTCCCCAGCATGTGCCCTGGGTCCCCAGCGGGATGCCCCCAGCAGCTGCCCTCCCTCAGGGATACACAGGGCAGGAGCTCCAGGTTTGGTAGACAAGGCCACCACCACCCCAAAAAGTGCACCAGGTAGCATGGAAGGGACGTCCCTGCAATGAAGGCAGCAGCCTCACCAGACTTGCCCTAAATACATCCCACCAAAGCATCACACCGATACATCCCAAGGGACTGACCTCTAGGCACCCATTTTTACCCTAAGCCCTAGGGAAACAAGGCCCATGCGATGATGCCAAGCGTCCTGCATTGCCTTTGCCATCTCATCAATGGGGCTGAGGATGGAAGTGCCTCCTCCCATGGGAAGGATGAGGTCCACTGGAGGCCAGAGACTAACCCATATGGCTGCAGCAGCACTGCCCGACCCCGACCCCACAGCCGAATCCCAACTGCTTCACAAATATTTACCTAACTGGTTTTTAAACAAACCCGAAATGCTGGAGAGCTTAAAGTCCACGTTCCAAACGGCTCCTGTCTTGCTCTCGCCTGCCCTCGGGTCCCCCCCTGCCCGCCTGGGGACCTTCCAGGCCCCTGCACCCTGCCCTGACCCCCCGATTTGAAAGAGAATGAAGGCAGGCAGGCAGGCTCCTGCCCGGTCAGGCAGCCAAGCCAGCAGCAACACTTCTGCCTCTTATTTTATTAGGGACATTCAGGCTGGATGATGCCTGAACACGCAACTGGTGCATTTCAGAGGAGACCTCATGCTGATGAACTTGCATATAGATTCACCGCAGAAAATAATTAGCCATAATTAAGGGCTTCTGGTTTATGGCTCCAACAATTGTTTAAACAGCAGAGCCCTGTTCAAATTAAGTTCAGGACTCACCAATAAATATTTCTTTACTGTGATACAGTTTAGTTTCAAACTCCTGCTCGAGCAGCCAGCCTGGGCTGCTCAGATTGGGGCCAGAGATGCTTCTCCTGTGAGGAGGCACAGGAGCCGCATGGCTAGACCTGGCCCCAAAATCATGTTCTTTTGGAGCAAAAATTTCTTGGGGGCAAGACAAGGGAAGGAGAATGGTAGGAAAAAACTGCTGGGAGCTGGAGAAGACGAGCGGATGAAGAGGAAGAAGGTGTCACTGGTGGGCAGATGGCTCCGTGGTGCAACGTGGGCACCAACACCCATGGCACGGCCAGATCGGCTGGCATTTTGGCTCACCGAGTTGGAGGTGCAGTTTGAGGCTCTTCCACGTAGCATCTACCCACCAGGCCAGCCCCCACCCCACCTGTGGCGCTCCCTCCCTACGGACAACATATGGCACGTCTCACCTCATTAGAGACATAACTAGCAGAAATAATAAGCAAGTCTTACCACAAAATCTAAACTAATGCACTAGAACAAGCTCTTCAGCACTGAGGTTTTTTGGTGTCCCTGCAAAACCCTGCTCCCAAAGCCAGCCATGGTCCTGCAGCGCGCTCGTGCTCCACAACACCAGGGCAGTATCAACTGGGCAAAGCAGAGTTAAATGTGAAGATCAATATTCGTATCAAGGCAGCTTCTAAGAGGCTTCAGTTGGTTAAACAGCCTTGAGATTTTGGTCATGCGAGGCAGTGCTGCTGATGTGGCCTTATGCTGCCCAGGTGTACGCGGGGGTCATCTGCACAACTGCGATCTCCAGAGCAAGGAGCTGGTGAGAGAGAGTCCCAGGGTGCTGGGGTAGGATGCAGGAACCACGCATGGGTGGAAACCTGTAAGCAGCTCCACAACACAGACACTGCAAGTTTACTTTTTTCCACTTTTTAATTAACACCAGCCCTCCATTAGCGCTGGCAAAGAGGGAACCCATCAGCATGCAACTGTCCACCACGAGGCACCATGCTGTGACGTAGTCCCACCACGCTGGACCAGGTAAAGGACAAGAGAAGAGGAGGCCATATGATAGCCTACATGGGAGCTCTGTCCCCAGCATGGTGGGGACGTTGTGTGGGGATGCTGGCCCTCAGCCTGGGTAGCTTCTCCTCTCCAAGGCAGGTCCTGAAGGCACCTCAGGGCCACCAAGTATGGAAAGCCCAGATGTTGTGGCAAATCAATAGAAGTCCTTCTGCTGTTTTCTGTGAGGAAAAGGGATGATTTCCCCTGCGGCTGCTTCTTCCAGCAGAAAAAAAACTCAGAAAGTCCTGGGAGCAAAATCCCAATGCTGATCTGCCACCCATAATGGCATCTTCATCCACGTTTGGTCCCTCCCCAGAGGGACAAGCCGGGAGCACCGCTGGCTCCTGCCAACTGCAGGGTTTTTCCGAGCATGACCTAGGAGCACCGTGGGAAGTGCACCGGGAAAATGGCCATATCATAAACAAACTCAACTTTATGACCAGATGTAGCAGGAGGCTTTGTACTGTGGATGTAACTGCAATATATCAGTTAGCCATCGCTTCCACCAAGATCTAGCACTCTAGATTTTGCAGCAAACGCTGACTTAAAGACCCATATCAAATACATTATGATACCACTGTTTCCCGTTACCCACGCTGATGATTCAATTAATTTAATAACAGCAGTGAAATTTAATTCTGCCATTAACCCTGCAATCCCCAGCAAACACCAGCTGGGAAGATGGCAGCCACCCACCCAAGTTTGGATGGACCAGACAGATGGGAGGAGAGTGAAGGGATGAAACATGAGGAAATACAGATGTGAGTGGAGAAACAGGGCAAGGCAGGACCTTTTCTAAGCCCTTTGCAGGGGTAGAAATTGTAGGAAAGTTTGCACTAGAGAGGGGAGAGGGAGCAGGCAAGGGGTTGCAGAACAGAGCCTGCAAAGGGCTTTAGTCAAAACAGGCTCTTGCAGGAAAGGCCTGCTCTCCTCCTTCCACCGGCACGGCTCAAATTCATGGGGTCCTGCACAACTCCAAAGACAAACACAATGCAGAGCGCAAAACGTGCTGACAGTTGCCCTCTGGAAGGGTAACCCCAGGAGCCTGCCTGGGTCTTGCCTCAGATCCATCAGTAGGGACAAGGGTTAACAGGAACTGTCAAATGGAGTGCGGACTCCATAAAGGCAAGCTGTTCTTTCGGGGCAGGGGAAAGGTTGCCCTTTAGAGATCTGCAGCGATGGTTTGCACATAGGCTCAGGCTTTGGGTCAAGTGGGGCTCACCCATGGCTTCATTGGGCAGCCCAGCTCACTGCGGAGGAACAGCACAGAAGGGACACAGCCGCCCGACAAGCTTTCCTCCCCGACACACGGCCGGAGAAGAATAGTTAGCCTAAGCAGAGCCCTCCCATCTGCTTTTGTTTTCCAGTCTTCAGTCCTGGGCTCCGCTAAAGCCCCTGAAGTCACCGGGCATCTGTTCTCCTCCACCCATCGCAATCTGCCAGCCACCACCACTCTGACAGCCATCCATCACACCGTAATACGCTGACCACAAGACCCAGTGGGACATCATTTTCAAGTCAAATGCAGCAGTTAGCATAAAATAAAGCATCGCCCTGGTTTGGGTTTGGGTTTTTTTGACGATTCCGCAGCTGCAGCGAGGGACTCTGTATGCAACAAAAGTGACAGGGGAAAAAAGGCACAGGAAAATGGCAATTCTACTCTTCTGAGTCATAACAATTATGACGTTGTGATAAGAAACGTTTTCTATGAATTTTTAAGTACCAGTAATCCTGTTTTGCAATTGTCCCCTGGGAACAAGGCGACAGATTGAATGGGGCTGACAGTTATTTCCATCCTGACGAACGCAGCTCCGACGCGCCGTCTCCTCCCTCCAAACTTCCCGGCCTGGCGTTCAGCCCACCGCTTCAGCTCCGGTTTCTTTGGTGCAAGCAAAGCGGAGCTGGCTTGGCCACTGCTGTGACTGAGGACATCCCCAATAACCCTGCGAAAACCAGCCCGCTGGCCCCAAAACCCCAAGCATGTATTTATTTGTGTGCCCAGAAAGCAGAGCTGCTCTCCAACAGCATGCATGGTGAGGAAACATGCCCAATAAAGCCCCTTTTCCTTGCACGTGCAGCTCGCCCCTTGAGAAACCTTCAGCTGTGAGCTACGAAGCAAGTCAAGCATCCTGGTGTCCCCCCCCAGTCCAGCCATAGCAAGCACTCTCATGGGTCCTGGGAAGATGAGGATCAACAGCACCGGATGCCAGGGAAGAGCACCACTCAACATTTCAGTGTTTGAGACTCCAGAATTTCCAACACTGCCCAAAAACCCTGCAGATTTATCTTGCTGACACCAGAGCAGGCTGTGGGAGAAGGCAGCAGGGAAATACACCTTTTTGTTGAAGTCTTTTAGACCGGGAACGAAACCAGTTCCTTTTACCGCTTTTGTAAAATGAACACAGTCATCAGAATCAGTGCAGAGGAGCAAATTTGTTTTGCAGAGGATCAAATAAATAATGGATGATGAAGGAAAGCTGCCACGGTGAGACTGCTCAGGAGATGCTCTGCTCTACGCAGCCTTCCCCGATAACGCTCGTTTTTATGGTTCCTCATGCAGGTGCCAGCCCCAGTGCCAGCCCCAGCGCTGCTCCCCAAACCTGGGTACCAAGGGGCACACTGGCCAAAGCAACATGCTCCGGGACATCGGTGCCTTACGGCTGTTGTCTTTGCCAGCCTGTATGTACAACGGGGATGTGTTTTAATTGCCAGCAGGCAAGGAGAGAGATGTGGGATGTGCTCCTGCAAGCCCAGGGCATTGCACAGTACCCAGGGTATGAGCAGCCAGGCACAGAGCAGCATCCCCAGAGGGAAGCCCGGCTCACCGTCCTCCAGCGCTGGCCATTCTCAGCCACCGGCCTCTCAATAAATCTCAATCCTTTCAATAATATGTTTAAAAAAAAAAAAAAAAAAGGAAAAACAAAGTTTCTGCTTTCCTGCAAGCAGCACCCCATGCCTCTCCCTCCTCTGCTTTGGGACTGCTCCGTGCCACCATGCCAGCACCCTGCAGGAGTGGGGATGATGCCCCGCGCCCACCTCTGAGGGAAGCCTGGGCCTTTAAGCGCTATATAGCCAGAAGACATTACAGCCAGCCTGTCAATTTAGATGCAAATTTATTTTAGATGCGACAGAGGGCTTACAAAAGAAGGTGTGCTAGATGCTGTTTGCTTCTGCTAAGGTGGTTGTGATTTGGCTCCCAAGCACTGGATAGGTGTTGGGATGGGTAACCAGGGAGCTTGGGGAATGGGTGTCTGGATGCAGAGGCTTTCACCTGCAGATCAGTCCCTGGCTGAAACCCAGCCAGGGTCCATAATGACCAAAAGCCCTTGGGCTGAAGGCTGTGCAAGCTGCTGCCATCAGAGAGGGGCAGGCACAGAAGCGTGCCCTCCACCACTGCCTCCTCCGCACCTCTTCCCGGCAAGTCATCCTTGGTGTGATGCTGCCAAACCCAGCATCCTTTGTTTTCCACCTTGTTTTCCTTCCCCAAGCCTGGGCAGCCCTTCTCCTCCTCCCCATCCCCACTGCCACCGCCCTGGGCCAGGCTGCAGCCCAGCAGGTCCCCGGGGCGGTTTCTCAGAAAGTGTAACCGCTTCTGCAGAAAGTTTGGCAGCTCGGGCCAATGGCAGGAGTTTCTTTAATCAACTCAAATTGCATTTTCTGCAGATAAGTCTCCCACTCTCAGCCGCCAAGAAAAAGCCAGCCGGACGGCAGCAAAAAAAACCCAACACACCCCCTCCATGGAGGCTGCAAAGTCACCGCACAAGCTCGCGGGGTGATTATTTATAGCCTTTCCCTCTGCAAAAGCCAAAAATAATTGTTCCAGCCCAATTACCGAATTTCTGAGTGCTCAGCTCAGGGGTAGCCACCAAAGCGCCGTGCCTCGAGCCGCTCGCAATTAGCGCCTGGCAAGGTGGGATGGCTAGCGGCGGCGGGCACCTCCAGAGAGCTGGCATGCTGTCGGCATGGAAGGACTTCCCAGATGACGGGTTTTGGTGAGGAGGATGTGTCTTATGAATGTAACCTCCATGGGGTTGAGCTGGGGCTCCAAAGAGATTCCCCAATAAAGTGCTGGGCTCTAACGAGGTTTTGCTACAGCCTATGTTGAACACCAGAAACCCCTGTAAAGGTCTGACCACACACACCAGCTGGGAACACGCATGGGAAAACACTGAGTTGGGTTCCTTCCACCCTGTCCTGAAGCCCAGCAAGACCAAAAGCCTTCTGCAGCCCCCTGCTCAGACACCGACCCCAGCTGTTTCAGCCCTCCCTCAGCTTCCCATCCCTCCTTACAAGCCCCCTGGTTTTGTCTGGGGAGCCTTCTCCCTTGGCTCAACCCCCCCAAGCCACCGCTGCCTTTTCTATCAGAAGCTAAGGTGGCTGAAGAGGAGCGACCGTTTTGCACAAGACAGGGAAAGCACCAGGCACCCACTCCAAATCCCCTACCTCCAAGCATCTTCCCAAACATAAAAAAAAAAAAAATTACATATATGCACCAAAAACGCTGGTGGTGGAGTCAAGCCATGGGGCAATTCAGGGCTGTACAGTTGCCATGCTTGCAGTCAAAACTGACCTCCCAGGTTGGGTATCACACATTTTGGGGACGTTCATCTCTTGACAACCCTGTAAAGGACAACCCAACCAACTGCAACCCAGCGTGAGGCCCCCCCAGGCAGGCAGAGAGCCCCCAGCACAGCCGCCAAAGACAGGCAGCAACCCCTGCTGCCTTCGGAGGGAGAAAGCTCAGGCTCCCTCTGCACCCCACTGCTGTGTCTGCTGGCTCAACCCATTGGGAGGTCTCACAAAAGTACCAGTTTTGTAAAAAGCAGGTAAAGCATAGGGAAACCTAGCTGCTCCAGTGGCCCCAGCCGAAGAACCAGCAGGAGCCCGGCTGTGGAGGAACCTGCATGGAAACCCAGAGATGTTCCCAAAGCAAGCCCACAAATAAACATGTACATTTCATTTCAGAGATAGCCTAAAATTTTTCTGTATTGGGGAGGGAGTTTTCCTTCAGTATCTCCTTTGGAAGGACCAGATGTGCCATGGTGAGCTGCTCTCATGACAGTGATCACCCATGAGATGCACTCTACGCTGCAGAGCACCCTGCCATCAACATGTGCTACCAACTCAAGCAGCTAGTGAAGCTACAAATGCTTAAAAAAAAAAAAAAAATACGTTTTGGGCACCCAAAACCTGCCCCTTCCCTTCTGCATTGACTCATCCCACCCCACAACCATCCTTGTCCCAGGGATGACCTGGAGACAAGCTCTTCCTCCCAGGTGCAGAGAAGGGGATTGCAGACCCTCCTGGGGACCCACCTCCACGGGACACCTCTGACCAGAACCAGCTGGGCCATCAGCCTGGGCTTCAAACCTACCTAGAGGACCACCGAGCCCCCGACTGCAGGGATACGGAGTGGTGGGACCCCATCTTTACCCCAGCAAGCGCTGCCCCCCCTCCCCGCGAGGCTGTGCCGGCTCCAGCCGCTCCTGCGATCCAAGCGGAGCAGATGGCACGCGCAACACTTACGGCTTCGCTTTCCAGCCGCCATCGCAGAGCCGCTTCTCAGCAGGGCGGAGGCGGGGGGGAGACGGCTTTTTTTTTTTTATTTTCCCTGGGAATTTTGATTTTCTTTAAAAAAAAAACATGTATAATCCTGCACTCAAGACCCAGGAGCCCCCGGCAGGCAGAGCACAGTGCTCTGCGGGCGGACGGTGCGTGCTGACTGACTGGCAGTCTGTCTGTCCGTCTGTGCCTGGGGAACCAGCTGACCGCCTGAAATCCCCATCGAGAGGGACAAATCCTGGAAAGCCTCACAAAGCAGAGAGGGGGGGAGGCAAAAAAAGGATGAAGCAATAGAAAAAAAAAAAAAAAAAAAAAAAAGGGCTTTCTAGGTATTCTGCTGGCTCGCCTGGATTTTCTTCCTTTTAATGGCTCACCCCTGCTCACTGATGGGCAGCTTCTGCCTCTGCCACCCCAACAGGGCAGGCAGGGGGTCAAAGAAGCACATCCTGAGCAGAGGAGACCCAGAGGGAAAGCCAAGCTGTTTTGGCTCCCTGGGACATTGGTCCTTGTGTCTCTGTTGGCTAAGAGGGAGAAAGGGAGATGCTGTCCCACCCAGGGCGATGACAGGCTCTGGGGGCATTTGCCAGCTGGGGGACCAGACCTGCCCAGGTCCAATGCTGCAGCATGCCATCGTCCTCTCCTCTTACACCAATGGCTCAAACCAAGTTTTTTCTTCCCAGTGGAAGCCAACACCTAGAATGAGGCTGGGAAACCATAAATCTGGGCATCACAGACACCAGATTGCTTTCAGCAGCCACGCTCTACACAGAGCTCGGCGATAAGTAACAAAAAGTCTGCGCTTTGTGCCGCTGATTTCTTGTCTGGGGATGCATAAAACCTGGGAGATGACAGATCGGCACCTCGATCCAAGAGCATCCCCGCGCTCGCTCTGCCGGAGAGGCGGATAAACAAAGGCGGCTCTCCCCGGCGTCCGCAGGCAGCTGCCACCGCCGCCATGCAATAGCAGGAGGGGGAAAAAAACAAAAGAGGTCTGCACCGCCGGGATCCACGGGAATGGGATGCTCCCGGCACTATCCCGGCCCCTTTATTCCATTGGTACCTGCAGGGAGCTTGGCCCTCAGCCCCTCAGACACCTCCCTTCCCTGGGGGTCTCCTTGCCCAGCCGCTGAGGCTCGATGCCAAGGGCAGTGCCATACGCCATAACCACTTAGTGTCACACGGCAAGGAGGAAAACATCCCGGTTTTGGGCACAGAGAGAGGCTTGGCCATCCCAGCAAAGAGCTCAATGATTATTCCAACCAGGCTGCAGCAGTTTTGTCCCGACGGGCGCTGTCGGGTGTGATAGACGCCCGTCTGAATCCCACAGGGGACTGCACAGGCAGAGGAGTTTGAGTGCCCATCGGACGGCACCCGGAGATTCGGTGAGGTCAAATATTTGGCAGGGAGGTTTTCTGATGCACTTTCTTAATTTAGACGGCCTCACCGCTGGCAAGGATCAGCGGGCACTCACCGGTGCTTCAAACAGGATGATCACAACAGCAAGGGAAAAGGGAGCGCACTGGGAAATGCCAACTTGAGGAAATTTCCGAGAAAAAAAAAAAAAAAGAAAAGAAAAAGGCCATGACTGTGGCACCAAAACACCCAGGTCTTGGCCTATCCATACATGGGCTGGTTGTGCTCGCCTGGCCTTGGGAGCCTAAAGCAACTGGAATAACGCTGCTGCACTCTTCCCAAACCCACCTTCCTTCCCCAAAAATGCTTGCTGGACCCCTGCATCTCATCTCCATCACCTTTAAAACTGCTGCAGAGCCACGCTCATGTCTTTGTGCCCCACTGGTTTGTTGCTTGAGAGCCAGCTCCTCACGTGGGAGCCCCGCTTGCTGGGCTTCACCCCAACACAGCAGCACAGACCCCAAAATTCCGGTTTTGGCAGTGCCAATGAGAACATCTCTAGCTCCCAGGGGCCGCACAGGTTATTTCACCAGGCCACCACGGTCAATCCTTCAGAAGGAGGGAAGGCAAGACAGGAAACCATCTTTGCAACCCTGAAGTTGAATAATTAGCACCTGGGCTGCAGGAAGCCCTCTCTCCAGCATGGGCGCCAGCTCCCAGGACCCACGG
>NW_009259308.1:7897130-7902681 GCF_000687185.1 Egretta garzetta | reverse complement strand
AGTTTTGCTGTAACCAAGGGCCAGGAGCATCCACGATAGGGATGCATGGCTTGTGCTCTGCAATGACAAAACTAAAAAAAAATAAAAATAAAAATACCCCTCTCACCACTGAGGCACTGTGTCCCGGTGGGGTGATGGGGACCGTGGTCTCCTCCTCTGGCAGAATAAAAGCCCATTTTGAATGTACAAAGCAAGGAGCCCCAAATATTGCAGCTTGCTGGGATAACGGGGAGGCCTGCCAGCAATAAGGGGAAAAAAAAAAAAAAAAAAAATAAAAGGAGCAAGGCGATGCACAGGCAGCACAAGGGGAAAAAAAGGAGGGAGGGGAGAAAGAGGCATGGAAACGAGGAGAAAATGTGGAGCGGCATAAATCAGGCACGCGGGGGGAGCGGAGCCGAGGAGGCACAGCAGCACGTGCTGCGTTCCAAGCACGCGGGCAGCGCAGGCAGCCGGCTCCTGCCCGGCGGGGTCAGCACCGGGAAGCAAACTAGCCTCTCGTCTCAGGGAAATGGGCTCCCACCCCCCCGGGTGCTAATTCCACATGAGGTATTGGCTCTGCCAACCAACACACCATCGTTATTCCCTCCATCAAGATCTCTTTGGGAAAGAAAAAGCCTCCAGCGGCACTGGTGCAAATGATGCTGGATGGCAAAAAATAAGGGGATGCCCCTTTTTGCATCCCCCTTCCCACCCTCAGGTCAAGGTGGGGAGAGCAAGTGCATTTTTTTTTCCTGCTGAATTCCCCTCAAATGAGGGCAGCAATATGGGAACTTGCTCTCAAAGCCATCTTCTTTGCACCAGCCCGCTCGAAAATCTTCATAAAGGGAGGTGCAAGGGTCCGTGCAAACCCAGTCCCACTTTGCTCTGGGGCTGTGGTGACATGGGCCCACGGCCAGGCCACCATGCCAAGGGGCTGCCGGCATTGCCGGTCCTGCCCTCTGACCTCACCCCTGCACCGGCACCCCTGCACCTTGCCAACTGGCTGGCAGGAGAAACTTAATTAGCCATGTCTGTCAACCCCAAACATCTGTAACCAGCAAAATTTACAACCAGAAATAAAGAGGAGTGACCTTCGCGGTGTTGAAAGACAGTTGGGTTCTTGTATTACAACGGCAGGGACAGGCAAAATTCATTATCTCTAATAGCCATCCTTATAACCAGATTAAAAACAAAGGCAGAAATTCCATATACCCTGACCCACCATCATCCCCATCCCAAGCAGAGAGGAGATCCCCTCTGCCGCAGTGCCACTCACACAAGCCCCATCGTTGCAAATTCAGCTGACGTTTATGCATGTGGTGATCTCCATCCCTCCTCCCCTGGAAAGACAATACCTCAGCTTGTCCCACCCCACCAGCCTGGGGACACCCAGCTGGTGTCACATCCCTCCTGGTCCTTCTCCCAGCAGCACTGGAAAGATGCTCGGCTCCCCTGTGAGCATCCCTGGGGTACCAGCAGTGAGCTCCCCCCCATGCCAGGGATGCTGCAGTGGTACCCACTGCAGATGTTTGCTCAGAAGATGCAAGGGAAGAACACCTGGTTTCCAGCACACAACCAAACAGAGCCCAACCCTCCAGAAATAATCATTGTCATGTCCCAGCACAAGTACGATCCCAAGCACCAGGGCTTTTGTCCTAAAGACGCAGCCAAGGCTTTCACCTCTGGCTGCGAGACGCACGCGGTGCCAATCACTGGCCAGGGAGTGAGAGCCTGTTATTTTCATCAGAGGATATTCTCCAGGGGGACCTTCAAGCTGCCAGCTAGGAGAAACAAGCCACTGGAGAAAACCTGAGCCTCCTAATGGCTTTTTCTTCACCAGCCCCGGTCCTAGCAGCGGCGTGAGAGCAGCTCCTTTTCCAGAAGATGAGCACCAGCGAGGCCAGCTGGTTTCTCCCAGCAGCAACAAGTCAAACTGCTTGGAAAACACTTAAAGGGCAGGGGGAAGTTTCAAATGGACCAGGCGGACGGTGCACCACGCTGGAGCAATGGCAAAAGTTAAAATTAATTAGCTGGCAGGATGACAAAGAAGCCATTGTGCAGCACGGTGGAGCAATCCAAGTACAAAGGCTTTATATAAGTCATGTTGAAAACTCCTTGATGACTGCAGGTAAGGATGGACAAACTGTCAGGACGTGACACAATGCCCTGAAGGGCTCTGGGGCAAGCAAGTAAACTTGTTTTTAACAGTGAAATGAGCCCTGGGAGTCCCAGCCTGGATGGTCTCTCCAGAGGAGACTGGCAAAGGTGTGAAGCACCTGGGCGTTATCAGCAATGCCCAGGATAAAACAAAACAAGCTTGTTTGGGTATTTTTCATGGAAAATAGCCCTTGAGCTGGGCTGAGGATGACCATGTACAACACGGACCACTGTCTGCTCCCTTGTGAGGTTCCACCTCTTTCCCCAGCCATACCCCACGAGCACACCCCTGCTGAAAGCTCCTCTGATGAGACCAAGCGTTCCAAAACATGGGTGCCCCTGCCTCAAATCAGACCCCAACAGTGTCTTACAAAACCAGACCTACCTCCTGGTTCACACTTTCCAGAGAAAACACCCCAAGAGCCAATGGGTCTCCATCACCAACCAGCAGACCCAGGTTCTGCTCCTCGGGGAGGAACGTGCCCCCTCCCAGAGCCACCAGGGATGCAAGATGGGGGCTGAATCTGCAATGAAGAGTCACCCCAACACTGCTACCAGCCACGACACCCCCACCTTCACCTCCCCGCAGGCATATGGGCGGCAGTGCGGGGGGAGGCAGGGTGTGATTTACACCCCACCAGCTGCACAGCTCGCCCGCAGAAAGGAGCCGAGGGGGAGGGAAGCACCTCCTCCTCCTCGCTGCAAGCATTGCTCCTGGGCAGGGGGATGTCAGGGCTCAAGCAGCCCCTGCACCCCACAGGCTGTCCTTATCCCAGTGGGATTCCCCCCAAAAACAGGGACGAGCACCCAGTGAGGGCCAGGCAGAGCAGCAGGGCTTTGGCAGGGGAGCGGGGAGCAGAGCCCAGCGCGATGCTGCAGCCTTATCTGCCCACCCCAAACCAGGGTGTGCTGCGAGGAAGCGCCCTGCCCCCTTCCTCAGCCTGTACAGCCTTTTTTTCACTTAAAAAAACCCCAAACAACAAACCAAGCTCCCAGCTCGGCCCCAGCCCAGAAGCTGAGCTGCAAGGTGCAGCTCAGGGCAGGGAGCAGCTCCCTGCCTGCCCAAGGGGGCAGAGCCAGACACCACTAGCTGCCCGTGGGGGTGATGCAGGGGCTTTTCCCCCTTATGGCCGCCAAAAATGAATAAATAAGCAAAGCCAAGGCTTGGAACACCCTTGTAGCAAGCCTATTTTGAGAGGAAAGGGGATGCCAGCCGGCTGCTTGCCTTGGCAGGCACCCATCGGTGCTGGACCAGGTGCCCTGGGTGCAATGGCAGCCACACGGGTGCGAGCTGGGGCAGGAAGGGGATGCAAGAGAAAACCCACATCAGGTAGGAGAGACCAGCTCTGGCCTGGCCTGGCCTACCCGCTGGGAATGCCAGCACCCCAGCCATATCAGGCAGGTCACACTCACCAGCAAGTCAGAGCCGCTGCAGCGCACCCTCTGCTTTGGTTTGTAGCCGAAAAAAACCCCAATTATAGATGTGAGCTCAGCCCCGTGAGGTTGTAAGAAACCAGCCCAAATCCAGGGAAAATGTGAGGGGGAAAACCCCCACCCCAGACCCTGTTTGAGGCAGGCACGAGGGGCGGCAAGAGCTCATTTTCACTACAGAAAGCTGCTGCACCCCGGGAGGAGAGGCGCGAGATCAAATGTTCAAGGGTTGATGCAGAAACATTAAGAAAAAAAAATTAAAAAGAAAATGTTAGCTTAAGACACAGCCAGAGGTCTCCCTTTGGACTTTATCTTCAGGCGGCAGGCTGCAGCAGTGCTGCTTTGCACATGGAGGGACAGACAGACCCCACAGCCTCCCGCCCAGCCCAAGGAACGCAAAGGTGGAAATCACCTTGCTAAAAGCCAATGGTTGCGCTGGCAATGGCCATGGAGGAGGAAGAGTAAGGCAAGGTGGAAGAGCACTTGATGGCTGGGCATGAAGCACTGTCCTGCTCTGCCCCAACCATGCACCAAATATACAGGCACATGCACCTATATCTAACCATATCCTTATGTATATCTTAATTCTGCATATTGCAGAGATATAATTGCATATATGCACAGAGACACATACATATATTTTGCTTAATTCTGACATTAAGAGCCTCCATGCACGCAGCATTAAATTCAGGCAGGAGAGTGGGCATTTCTCCTCTTCTCCAAAAAAAATACAAGATTTAAATGCAGAGACCTGAGACAAAAGAAAAGCTGGCCTTACTGCAGGGGGAGCTGAGCCCCACCCATGCCCAAACCTTACCCAAAGGCCCCTAGGTGCTCTTCTCACCCCGGCCAGGCTCAGGGGATGACTGTGGCCACAGCGGGATGCAGGGAACGGGAGCAGGGAGGTGGCAGTGGGTGAGGGGGGCCGCTGGGTCCCACCACAGGCGGGAAGTGGTGACCACAAGCAGCCGCCCTGTATTTTGGAAATCCCCCCGACGGCACAACTTTGAATTCAGCTCCTGGCACTTGTGGCCATGAGCAGTTTTGAAAGAAGAAAAAAAAAAAAAAAACCAAGAAAAAAACCCCAAAGCGAGGTAGAGGCGAGGTATTTGTTTACTTGCAGAGAGCCGTTTTCGCTCCCCACCAGCCCGGAGGAAAGAGCCACTTCCGCCCTGCCAAGCCCCCCAGCCCTGGGGGGGTCTTCCCTTGGGGCTCTGCAGGGTCAGGATTTGGAGGGAGAAGCTGCTGGGAAATAAGCGGGGGGATGTGCTTGTGGCCAGGGCTGAGCAGAAGCCTCAGCAGGAGTTTCATAACCTGACCTGTGAGCGGGATGTCGGCAAGGTGGCCGGCGTGAGGCTCACAGGGACAGAGCCCGCTCCGTGGTCCCCACGGGCAGAGCCCTGGCACCGGCTGGGCACACGGCTGCACCTCTCCCTCCGCCATCCCCTCTGTTTATACGGACCACAGGACCAAACGCCGCTGCAGCTGCTCCCCCAGCTCCTCTCTAGAGCACCCCAGGTCAGCGAGGGTTTCGTGCGGCCAAGTGCCATTTAGGTGGTGCCGGCTCTGCCACGGGGGCACAAACGGTGAAAGAGGAGAAAGAGCCGGAGCCCCCTGCCTGCTCCCTGGGACTGGCCCCGGCAGCTGTTTCCAATAGATCCAGGAACGGCTTTACAAGAGAAAAATAGGGAACAAAAGGTAGGAGAAAATCCAAGTTTCCAAGGTAAGGAAGGAAATGATCAGGAGAACAGGAAAGCCTCACTCGTACCCAATACACGGCGTCCTGACCTCACGAACCTCCCCGCTGCCCGCCCCAGCAAGATGGGGAGCCCCCCCTCCCCTGCAGCAGCGTGTGGCCCCTCGCCCTCTTTGTTCCTCCGAAGGGACCCCGGAAAGCAGGGGAGGGCAGGGCTGCAAGCTTTGTGCTCGCCCAGAGCGGAGCATCTGCTGGGGGTGGCTGCTCCCCCCGCAGCCACCGTGTCGG
>NW_009259308.1:7890949-7897037 GCF_000687185.1 Egretta garzetta | reverse complement strand
AAAAAAAAAAAATACAAAAACCCCACAGAAAATAAAAAAAAAAAAAAGACAACTCAAATCTGTCTTGTTGCTGCACATTGGTTCGTGCAAGGCGACAGCACACTGCCCCATGCACACCAAAACAAGCAATGGGGATGGGTAGAGCGGGGCCTCCCCGGGTAGCACCCAGACACCCACCCCAGCACCCACAGGCACAGGGGGTCCCTGCCTGCAGCACAAACCCCAGGACTGAAGAAATCCACCCTCTCCTCCCGTCCCACACCAGGCTTTTCAGGACAAACCCCTCCCAGATTGGAGCTGCAGAAACTTTGCATCTTTACACCATTTGTTGACATAAAATCCATCCCCTGCCTTACTTTTGCAGAGGCACTCGGGGTGGGGTGGAAGGGGGGAACGTCTGTTTCCATTTGAAACTGTCAAAATTAGCATTCAGTAATTAAAAATCACACCCTTTCTCTTAATAACCTAACCAGCATGATACAATCAGGTTGTGCCAACTCTTTAATCTAATTGACTAATTACAGATTTTAATTTAGTCAGTTACTGAACAACTGTTGACAATTTGTTTTCATTAGGGACAGAACAGGATAAATATTTAGGCTCCCCAGTCAAAGACTAAGACATAAGCTCTGGGCTCTGACCTCCGGTTTCACACTGGCGGCTTCTCCATCAGCATCATCCATGGAAAGGTGCCGCTCTGAAATGCCCCGGTCCCGCTGCTGGGCAGCAGGAAGTGTGGCAGCAGAAGCTGCTCCATCACAACAGCTGATATTGTTTAAAATACAAAATTAAACTAACCCCGCTTTGCACAGTGCTCCAGTAAAAGCAGGGTTTAAGGGACACTCAGGCTTGCAGGAGGGATAGGCATACCAGTACCCTGAACTGGGAGGGAAGGCTGAGCCCAGCACATTGGCAGAAGAGGCAATTTCTGGTGTGTGGTGGTTTTTTGGGTTGGGTTTGTTTGTTTTTTTTTTTTTTTCCAAAAGTGATGTGGAGTTTTGCAGCTGCTCCTGGCAGCCTGCCACTCCCGAAGGAAACTCCTCTCTCCGGTTACCTACTGGGGAACCCTGTCCCTGCAGAGCAGAGCTGGATGGAGCCCAGACAGAGCACAGTCCCGCATAGAGATGGGATGGAGCTGCACGTGCTGCCAGCCAAGCCCCATGCCCAGGGCTCCAGTAATGCCCGTAGGGCTCCCAGGGACCATGCAAAGCTGTTCCCAACCCCTGTCCCTGTGTTGTGCCAAATCTGCCCCAAAAGCGCCTGCTTTCCTATGCAATACGTTTCTAATACACTGGCTGTAACAGGCACGTTGCAAAGGCACTCATGGACGTCCTCCACCATCACCACCACCTTCACGTGCACAGAGGCACTCATGGACCACCACCACACATACTGGTCCACACCCACCCCATGCAGCTGTGGGTGCTTGGAGCAAGAGTCTTGCAGCCTTTGCTTGGAGCAAGACAACAGCTTGGCCCAGGAGATGCAACAGTCACACCAAACCCCTCATGCATGCAGAGCATCTCCTCCTGGGAGGGGTCCCGCAGGGCCATCTCGCCTGCCGAGGATGCCACGCCACAAAGCGGTCACACAGACCCCAGGGAAGCAGAAGATGCTGTGACAAGGAGACACTCCCCTGCAGCCTGGGGACACACAGGCAGCAACGCCAGGATGGGATGCCTGTCCCACAGCCAGCTGGGCTGCAACAGGCAGATCCAGCAGAAAAGGACCATTTCCCACACCTTGCCTCCAAAGCATGGCTGGGAGGGCAGCTACAGTGGGGAAATGACTGGGTTTGGGGTTCACACTCCAGTGCCTCAGTGACATCCCCACCCTGTACTGCCAACAGGCCAAACCCTTCCAGCCCCTTGGGTTTCACTATGGGTAAAGTCTTGCACACTAGCGCCAGCAAGCCCGGATGCCACATCCACCCATCTCCAGGGGCTTCAGAAACCCCCTCACCAAGATCTCAATCCAAGGGGAACTGTTTCAGATGGTGGGGAAAGAGGAGGAGCCCTGGTTGTCCCCAGCCAGGATAGGAGGACACAAGCCACACACACCCCATCTTTTCCCAGAATAATCGCACCTTTCCAGTGGCAACCACCCCCGCTGCAGCAAAGCATCCTTCCAGACCGAAGTTAAAAAGAACTGCCGCAGCTTTCCAAAATTAAAAAAAAAAAAACACAAACCAATAAATCAATGCTTTGCGTTAATGGCAAGTTGAAGCCACCGCTCCGTAGATCTTGCGCTGCAAAGAGAACATAATTTTAAATGCTCCCAAGTGTGGGTCCTTCTCAGGGAGGGGGCTGGGAGGAGCAGAGGAGGGGAAGGATGAAGTCAAAATCTGCAGCAGCCAAAGACTACCCTAATTTTCCTCTCCTGCACACTGATGCTCTGAGCTGGCCGTGCAGGCAGAGCAATACCACAAAAAGTATGTAGCAACAGTCAACTAGATTTAAGTTCATTTTCTGTAGCTCGAGGCCAAAATCGACTGAAGTGGTTCTGGTGATCAAGTTTTCTGCAATTCCCCTTTCTATGTATTAGCTCTTTGACAGAAATTCACTGCGGTATTTAAACTGGCAGTCATCACCGCTAACTCAAATTGTATTGGCTTTCATGGCGTTGAAATGCTCAACTGCGACCAGCCATCGGCCAATTCCCAGATAACGCGGCGGCTGAAATCCCCTGTCATGCCGAGCGATCCCGTTGCAAGCTCGCCAGCTCCAGGAGCACACCATAATGCCAGCACGCTCACCACGGGGCTTTGCATGGTGGAGGAGCCCAAATCAACGGCTTGCAGGTTGAGTTTTAGGAGGTGATGGACACACGTGGTGCTTTTAACTTGGACAAACTCCTTTGACACAGGTGGGAAAGGCTGACTAATAACCCTCGACCAGCACAGCTCGTTAGCTGCATTAACAGTCCGACTGATAGCCATGCCGTTCCTCCTGCCTGCGCCTGGTGAATCCCCACTCCCATCACCCCTACCTCCACAAGCACCTTTCTACTGAGTCCCAGCAGCCTTTTGTTCCAGCTTAGAAGAAAAACCTTGGGGGAAAGGTAAAAAGTAATATTCCTCAGCTGTGGCAAGAGCCCATGGCTTTCAAGTGTCCCCCCCAAAAAAGAGGGGTGGGATTTCTCCTTTTTTTCCCCCCTCACTAAAAAAGAGAGTTCAATATTAAAAAGCAGAGGGGGAAATTGGCCATTTGTCCTGCTGCTCCTAATAGTTTTCATATGGTTACACTGGGAAATTAAGTGGAAATGATGCAGCATGCAAATCCCACCATTAGCTCCCCACTAACAAGGGACACTGCCCCCCCTCCCGAAGACATGTCTCCTGGGCAAGTACCCCTCCAGCACCAGCTATGGGAGGGCAGCATGCCAAACCCCTCCTGGCCCAGCACCGCCGTGCTGCTCCCAGAGCATCACCCTGTTTTGTCCGTAGAGTGGCAGGGTAAATACATCAACAGGGTAAATAAACACCATATTTTGGACAAACACTTAACTGGCCACGCAGAGGCTGCCCATTGTTGGCCAAGTGTAAACACGATGCTCTACCAATCTGGGCCAAGGCTTGTATCAGAATATTTTTAACCACAACCACCATATGAAGCGATTCACGACTCACTGGTCCAACCCCATTTGGGGCTTGTACCCCGTTTTAGCTGCCATGCACCGGCTGATGGGTTGGGGAGCTTGGTGCTCAATAAAAACCTGCATTTCGGCTCCAGCACCCATTGGTGAGGCTGGCTGTCGCACTCACCAGCAGCATGCCCCAGCACAGAGGCTGGCGAGAAACAAGGCGCTATCTATTCACACTCCTCCGGTTATCATTTGGTTCTTTGGTCAATATTTAAGTTTTGACCGGGTAGGTCCCTCGCCCTGTAAAGTACACGCTGTGCCAGGAAAACACGACTCCTCGGAG
Organism: Egretta garzetta; assembly: GCF_000687185.1. Taxonomy (NCBI): domain Eukaryota; kingdom Metazoa; phylum Chordata; class Aves; order Pelecaniformes; family Ardeidae; genus Egretta; species Egretta garzetta. Next base: position 7,893,112 of record NW_009259308.1, on the reverse strand, counting down.
AGGGAGCGTGCCGTGAGCATCTGCCACCAGCCACGCTGGGGAGGAGAAGCACAACCCTTGTTTTGAGGCCAAACGATGCCCGGGGAAACCAAACCAGTGCCACCAAGCCAAGGCACAGGGGAGTGAAAATCTTCTTACGAGTCTTCCCAGTAAAACCCAAAAGGTAAAGCACTTGGGGCTATTACAAAACTGCATTACACCGAGAATTAAAAACAATCAGGATTGTGTCTATTTACTGGAAGCTTAAAGCAACATGTATTAAAGAAGTTTATGCGAATCATCTAATGCACTCAGGCCTATTGTCAGAATTATTATGAAGCTAAAAAAAAGATTAATTTCTCTAAATACACTAAATCCTCAGACGCGATGAGGAGACTGCTGTGAACGGAGCATTACCACGTCTTGGTTGCTAATGTCATCTTCACCTGCAGCTTTGCTGCCCAAAGATCTACTTTTGCCTTGCTCCTGATGAGCCTGCTGTCCCAAACGGGCTCCAAAAAAACCGAAGAATTTGGCCCAAAACACCCAGGAAGCGAGCAGCTGCCCATGCCAAGCCAAGCACTGGTGGCGGATGTGCCACCAGTTGTCAGCTCTGACCCTGGATTCAAGAGTTCACCATCTTAATCAGACCCAGTAAAAGCAAGCAATGCAGAGAGCGGCCACGGGGAGGGACAGACAGACAAACCAACCCCACGTAGCAAATACCCATACCCGCTTCCCCCATCCCCCGGCAGGATGGGCATCCTTCCACCCCGGGCAGAGAGGAGAGGCAGCTCAGTAGCCAGCCGAGGCTCTCTGGCAGCCCGGTGCTGCCTGTGCCCCAGGGCGACCGCTGCGTCCAGCGCCTGCACACAGGAGTGCCGCGGAGGTCCCCGAGACGCTCACCCGGCGCTGCTCGCCAGCAAACCCTCGCGCATCCCAACCCAGGCATGTCGAGGCAACGAGAAACTCAGGAAGGGAGGAAAAATGGTTTCCATACCATAGGCTCCCCGGAGCAGACAAAACCAGCTCCTGCTACAGGGTTTAAACTCACTTGACTGGGGTCCAAGCCCGCAGCCAGGTGACTAATCCTTTGATGCAAATTCCTCTCGACGCTGTGGATGCAGGCGATGCACACGGGACGGGAGCGGACAGCCCACCCGTCGCCCACCAGATCTGACATGCCACACACCCTTGCCAAGAGGCGTCTTTTTGGGAGGCACCTCAGGTGCCCCAGGAGCATCATCCCTGGGTCATGCTAACACTTCTGTGGAGAACAACCCAAAAAACCGACAGACAAGATGCACACCGTCAACCAAGGAGGGGGGGGGGTCTCCAACACCACCTTCAATGAGCAAACACCTTTGCCTTGCCAGTTCCAAGGGAGGACTCAGACAACCAAGGAAGCCCCCAGCCTTGCCAAAGGCAGGGAGATACTCATTGGGGCATTCAACGGCACTTTGGGGAATCCCCTCCCTCCTCCCCACCCAGATCCAACCCCTGCCCACCCTTTGAGATGTCCTCAGCATGAAATATCTCACCATCGATCCCCTAGTAAATGCTTTGCTGTCCACTGCTACGCAAAACTGCTTAATTCTACCAGTAGCCTGAATGCCTTTAAGTGCTTAAGATAAGTATCTGAGCTAATTTACATAATTGCAACATTATGAAATACTGTTCAGTCAAATCAGAACATTGTTGGTTAAAAAAAACACGCTTTTGCCAGTCGGTTACGCTGGCTCTCGGTGCGCCGGAGAAGCCGGAGCTCCCCAACGCTGTAATTACCGCGAGGATTAGAAACTTGTTACTCACGTAGTCATGAAAGGCTTTCGCTTCACTCGAATGTTCACAAGTGTCTCGCCTTTCGGGAGCTGCGCAGTAAAGGTCCCAAAACACGCTGCGTGGTGGAGAAAGTCAAGAGAGGAGGCGGTTACTCATCGGGGCTCGCGCATTGAGACGGGGGGGGGTCATCGGAGGGGAGCAGCTTCCCACCCCCTTGGGCCCATGGTCGGCGAGGGGTGCTCAGCCAGACCCGGCTGCACAACCGAGCTCGTCGGCGCCACTTGGACCTCTGGTGCTGCTGCCCCCGGGACAGGCGATGTTGGGCGTTTTAAGAGGCAAAGAGCAGCCCTTAAGGGACAACGACCACGGCACTTGAGGGGCTTCTCCAGCCCCGGCAGCAGC
>NW_009259308.1:7880308-7889212 GCF_000687185.1 Egretta garzetta | reverse complement strand
AGCCGCCCCGCAGCACCCCTGCGTTGGGAGGCCAGGGTCTGCACCCCTCGCCCCACCGACGGCCATTCCTGCGGGAATGCAGGAGCCAAACAAACCGGCGCTCCCAGCTTCTGGTGGCAGTTTCCACGGGAACAGATGTTGGAACAGCACAAAAAAATAAGGGCTTCAAAGAGCTCTTTCCCCCCTGCCCTGGCCTCACCTCTACCTCCAAAACGACTCGCCGAACAAAAACCAGCAGAGATGGAGGCTGCGCGCTGGGTAGGGGTTATGTGATGAGTTACCGATCGTTAGAATCGGGAGGTTACGGGCACCGAGCCTCACGCTGCAAAACACAGAGGAGTTTGAGCGGGGCTGTACGTGCCCGGCAACCCTCCTGCGAGGGCAGGGAGGCTTGGGGCGGCGGTGTGGGGAGCCATGGGGCATAGGAGTAACTCCTCCGGCGGCGGGTAGTGCTGCTGCGCCCCGTGGGAATGTTCATGGCCACGGGGACCTGCCTGAGCAGGGCCAAACTCGCTTTAAAGCAAGGTTTAAAATAAACGGGAGGAAAAAAAAAAAAAAAACCAAACCCCGCTGTGCAATGTGGTAGGTCAAAAAGGATCAAAACTTGAAGGCGTCCGAGATCCTCTCTTTGGAAAGAGAAAAGCTGGCGCTTTGCACAAGTTTTGCTTTGCAGGGTGGGGGCCAGGGTGATGGTAGAGACGATGAGACAGGCTTTGGGGGCTGTGCTGCACACACGCCTCTGCGGCAGAGAGCAGAGGGCCAGGCCAGGCAAATCCCAGCCTTCATCTCCCGAGCGTCGCGTCCCTCTGCTCCTCTGCTGCTCCTAAGAACTCAAAAATAACCGGGAGCCTCCCCTGGGACTGAGGCTATGGGATAAATTTGACCCTCTGGCAGCACGTGAGGCATTCGCTAAATATCCCCGGTTAAAAATAATACCCTCGTATTCTGTACCTTCCGTGCTGGAGGTGGAAAGCGTTAATGCCACCGGCGTGATGGGCACTGTGCCCTCTGCAGCAAAAGGGCCTCTCTGTGCCCCGAATATCGCCCTGCCCTGCTCCTGTTCATTGGGAGTTTGTTTTCTTTTAACTCATTGATTTTCTGGGATAGGTGAGTAGGCAAACCCCAGCCACCTCCCTTCCCCAACCCCTGGGATTCTTTGGGATGTGAAGCAAGCCCAAGGAAATGCAATGGGAGCCAGGATCTCTGCCTCCTTAGGTGCCTTCAGAGGTCTGATTGCAGGTCTCCAGCTGGGAGGGGGGGACATCTCTGAGACACTCAGAGGAGACAGCAGCTGGGGGGGCCGGGAAGCTGCCTCGGCTCTCCCTCCTCTCCTCCGGACCAGCTCTGGTTCTTGGCTGTTGCTAGGGGAGATGGAGAAGAGCAGTTGATGGAAAGCTTCCTGTAAGTGGTACCAAAAGAAAGTACCAATATTGCCATCCCAGGGCGGCAGAGCCCGACCTGCCCGTCGCCAAATGCTGGCATGGTGAGGGCGGAAACTCCCGGCCCGTGTGAACTCACCAGGTACCAGCCCTACCTTCGCATCTTCCACGACCCGATGATTAGAGCAAATTATAAGCCGGTGCTTTGGACCAACTTAGCTAAAGATCAGAAGGGAGACTAATTTCATATCGTCACCACCACAGAACACAATTAAATGGCTCTGCAAAGTTTTAAAGCAAGTTATGACAAGAAATTTAGGGAAAAAAAGAAATCCCCACACCCGAAGCCAGCAGCTCTGTCTAGCTGAGTTGCAGGAGGACATACCAAGGCTACCAAGCGCTCCCAAGGCTTGGAGGGTGACCTGTGGGCTACCTTACTCAGCTGGCCTTTCTCTTCATTGGGAGTTTTTCTTGGGCTGCAGCAATTAAGGCACCAGAATTCATAAAAAGCCCCAAACCAAGAGCCCAACTGGTTGGTTTAACCACCCGCCTGTGGATTTCTCCCAGCCATTGAGGTGCCTCCCTTGCTGGGGCCGCGTTGCACAGCACCCACCCAGTGGGTACCCAACAGGCCCCGCTCCGACGAGCCCGAAGGCAGGAGAAGGTACTGGGTGCCACGGGTGAAAAGGCAGCGTCCCCGCGGTCACGGCAGTGGGAAGGCACAAATGCACCAGGCGCAGCCAGCGGCTTGGCCGGGGCCGCTGTGGGATCCCCGTGGGCAGGCTCCCCATGGGCAGGGATGCGCAGCAGGAAGGACAGGTTTGGGAGGGAGTAGCTGTGGGAAGAGTGGCCTCTCCACGTTGCATATTAACGCTCCGCATGCTTTAATTGCGGTGGGACCTATCATGCAGAGCCATTAGCATGCAATGCGGAAGAACACGTATTTTTGGGATGCCTGCCTGGCTCGCAGGCTCTCAGCCACAGGGAGGCGGCGGGCTGTGGGATGCAGGGAGAGGTGTCTTGTCCCCACCCAGGGACGCCGCTGGAGTTGCAGCTCCTTCCTCAAGCCCCTGAATCATCCCCGCTGCCATCTGCTGCACCCTCGCTCTTCCCCGCAGATGTCCTTCTTCCTTCCCCAGAAGGAGATGAGAACTGAGGACGAGGTGCCAAACGCGACTTCAAACAGCATCTAATAAAACACGGGATTAATTTCTTCTGACTAGTGTTCAATGACTCTGATTAAGCAGAGCAGGATTTAATTAGCTTGTTTGGACTGCCTCGAAACCTGTGCCAAAGGTGGGGGAGTCTCAGCGGCTGGGTCCCCCCAGGCCCCGACCACGATCCGATGAGGGCCAGCAGGACCTTCCCCGCACGGAGCAGGGCCTGCTGCCTGCCCTGCCAGGCTGGTGGCTCCTTTGGGATCCCCCGACCGCCCTTTTCCTCCCGGGACGGGTGCCCTTGGCTGTGCTTACCCCAGTGACACCCATGGGGCAGGCACGGGGGATGGGGAGGAGCAGGATGGGGGTGATGGGGACACAGACAGGTCGGTGGGCCCGCCAAGGGGACACTTCTGTCGTCCCAAACTGCATCCCATCCTCTAAACCCCGGGCCTCTCGGCATAAACCAAACTCGCCCTGCCACCGAGTCCTTGAATTTAAAGTAACCCTTTTCTCTCCCTGATTTACTACCAGTTGCTGGCTCCTCTCCTCTCCCTCCACCTGTCTCCTTTAACCCATTTCATTATCTATGCTAGCTTAGGCTTGTCTACGTGGGAACATCACGGTGAAGTTATTGCAAAATAGATGGGCTGTGAATGTAAAGCGCGGCAGCTATTCCCCAGCAGCTCCCTGTGTGGCGGCTCGGATTCCTTACCCGCAATACCTGCATTAACCTCGGCTGCAGGCAGGCACTGCAAAGTGCCGAGCAGGAGCACCCATGTGGGACACAGCTCCAGGGCTTTCCCCAGCTGCAGGGAAGGCTGGGATGCAGCGCTGCATTCCCAGAGCTGGCAGTCCTGGGATTTTAACTCTGCAGGTCCCCGTCCTTGCAGAGGAGACAAACAGAGGTAAAGGCGTGAAGGGAGAAAGCACCAAAGATAACAGCCAGGGAGCAGGACTTCCCCATCTGAGGAGCATGGACAACTTGCGAGCCCCAAACTTGCTCTCTGGGGTGTGGTTGGACTCTGGAGTCATGGGGCGGGCTGCACAAAGGCAAAACCCAGAATGTCAGACCCTCGTCACCCCATAGCCCTGACAAAGTGTCACCTCTAGCCGCTGCCTGCCAGTGCCAGTCGCTCTGGGCAAGTCAGGTCCTCCTCCTCTGCACCTGCCTTGCTGCTAGCCTACATCTCCCTGCAGTGGATATTTTGCAATTAAATATCCCCTGCCCAAGCAAACCAGCATGCAGGACCTGCGGTCTTGTGCTGTTCCTTGGCACGGTGGCAACCCCCAGCCTGGCTCCTACCGGTGGCATTGCTGTGCTGTGCCGTGTCTGACCCTGCTCGTTCCCTACGGCTGGGCTCCGGTGGCAGCTACGTGAGGCCAAGCAGAGCACCGGTGCGGGGCGAGGAGGCAGCAGGGGTTACATGTAAGTGCTGCCTGCAGGTCTTCTATGGCAATGGTATAGCAGAGACCTTCCTGGGGGATCCCAGCAGAGCTGTGTGTGCCTGCAGCCCCTACAGACAACGGGATGGTGCCTGTGTTGGGGTTTCCCTCTCTATGAGCTATCCATCATCCCACAGGGATGGCCTCCAAGCTGTGCTACCTGCCGCCAGGCGTCAGCCGTTCTCAAGGGAAGGGTCGCAGGCTTACCAAGGTAGCAGCAGTTTTCGACTGCCTCGGGAGCCAGGCAGAAACCGCACTGCACCGACTAAGTCTTTGCAGTTTAACATCAGTGGTTTCCTCACACCCCCTGCCCCCGGCAAGGAAGGGTTTAGGTGGGGAGCGGGTGCCCAGCCAGCAGTACAGGATCTGAATCCAGCTCTGCTGGGTCTGGTCTCGAGCCTCCTCGCTCTGCCAGGGCAGTGTCTTTAGGTCCTATCGCTCCCGTTTCTTCTCCGGGCTGAGTCCCTTATCTGTCACCTCTTCCATCTGTCCCCGCCTGATATGCGCTGCCGGCAGTGCCCTGAGCCAGCCGTCCCCGCCAGTGCCCTGCAACGGGCGGGAGCGTCTCTTTGGCTCCGCTTTCCCAGGATGCTTCGCAGAGTTGGCCGGAGGGTGACCTTGGGTTTCGGAGCAGACGTCCCCCCTGCTGCCACCAGCCCCACAGGTGCTCCCACACCGGGGTTGGCGGGTGCTGGGTGTGCGTGTGGAGCTGTAAATCTACTGCGAGCATGGTGGCAGCACGTGTATTTATTTTAGCAGCCCAATTTTAGGCAAAAAGCTGCTGCAGGGTGAGCTGTGGTCTGACTGACTCTGCTGTTCCCAGGAGCTTTTTGGGAGAAAGGGGGACCTCAGGAGCTGGAGGAGAGGCTTCCCAGGCAGCTGCCTGCCACTGCAGCCAGCATCCTCTGGGACACATACCTCTGCAGCATCCTCCAAGGTTTTAAAACCAGCCCTTGCTGCTCAGAGGCCTTGCTCTGGCTTTGCTCGCACACCCATCCGTGTGCAACCACCATGCTGCCCCGCAGGCAGAGAGGGGACCTGGCCGGCACTCATCCATCCCGTTGGCTGCAGGACGCTGCATGCATCAAGCTCGCCCCCAGGCCATGGACCACGCGCCCTTCCCTGCTCCCACGCTGCACTGAGCATCCCTTTTCCTAATTAAAAAAAAAAACAAAAACCCTTTTCATCGCGCCCATGTTTTCCTGGCTTGCACCTTCACTTTGTCGTATGGAAATGCTGTGACCAGCTCTCCCCCCTACAACCTTCAGGCGGGAAGCCACTGCCCCCCGCCTACTTTCACCTATACTGTTTTAAGCACGGTCTCTTCCTTCTCCCTCTGAGTGCTCATCGTTCGTGTCTAGCCTGCGCAACTTGCTGACCCAGCACTCCTGCCCAATCCTCCATCCGTTTTGCCTCCATGCGTAATGCACCTCCATAATCTTTCCTAGGAAGGACGTGCGGAGCAGGGTCATGGTGCCACATCGGGGGCTGTGACTGCATAGGGGTCCTTGTGCACTGGCCTGTGCTCTGCTCAGGGCCCCATGCTCACCTTCTGCACCTGGATTTTCCTCATCATCCCCCCCAGTACTTGGCGCAGACACCTCCAGGGATATGGCAAACCCCAAAATATCTAATTAGGAGGCTGCCTGCAGAACAGCGATGCTCCTCTGTGATGCTCCCCACTGTGCCGGCCGGCTCGCTGGCCCTGGGGACCTTTGCACTAAGCCAGGCTCAGTGCTCAGGCTGTCAACAGCCTCCTCGCATCCTTGCTCTGGCTGCTGCCAGAGGGGTGGGGAGGAGGCAGAGGCTTGCGACTGCCTGCAATGACAGCCCAGGGGGGAACAGCAGCCCAGATGTGAACTATAGCCCAGCTCTGCCCATGCCACAAGCCAGCGGATGCTTTGTGCTGGGGCCAGTGCCCCAATGCCTCCCTCCACTCCAAAATCTCTTGTCCTGCTGCAAGCACTGCCTGTGCCCAGGCGCAGGCTCCAGGGCTTTGCCATGCCCACAGTGTGTCCCCGGCCACCGGTGAGAAACACGAGAGCCCGCGCGTGAGAGCCAGCCAAAGTTTTGATCTCCTGTTTTGATCAGCAGAGGCGTGGGCTGCTAACTGCAGGGCCTCGTTAGCTTAATGAATGAATGTCGAAGCTGGGCTTTCGGATAAGTTTTGGGCATACAGCAAACTCTTTGGGAGCACCAGGCTAGGACATGGTCTTGGTGTCTCTGCAAAGCCTCATCTTCTGGTTTCTGAGTGAAATAATAACCAAACCAGGAGATTCTCATAAAGGAAATCAGCAAAGACAACTACTTTTATATGTGCGCTTAAGTATTTAGGTCAGTATTTTTAGAATAAATAGCGGTGGGTTGGTTCCTATCTTTTCACTTTCATTTTTCACACTTCAGCTTCATTTTCCTGAATCTGGTTATACTGAAGCAGCAATTGGTTTTTTCAAGCTCACACCTACCAGTGCGCTGACCTCACTGGCCCCCATTTCTCCACCGGCTCCTCTGGCCTTTTCTTCTCCCCTGAGCTATTAGCACAATTACAGGCTGAACCCGGCCCCCTCTGCCTTAAAGATTTCCCTGAGAGCAGGCGAGGGAAAGGAGGGAAGCACTGCGCGGGGGTCGGCTCTGCAAGGGGGTGGGGAGCTTTGCTGGTCTGAAGTGGAAAGGGGGTGCACGTGGTGCATGGCCGTGGCCCACGATGGATGTGTGGTGGCTCCATGCACAGCTTGAATCCTGCACCCAACACCAGTCCCTTACTGCAGCAGGGAGAGCCCCGGCCACGAGCTGGGCGTTGCACCCTGCAGCCTGCTATTAAAAGCAAACCATCTAGAAGAGTCCTTCGGAGTGAAAGCAGCTTTTAAAGGAAACATTGGCAGTCTCGTTTGGCTGCAACAGTGCCTGCTTTGCTAGCGGCCTCCAAAATTAGAAGAGGCTCAGAAACTTAGGATGGATGTTAACTGCAGCAGAGCGGGGAGGGGGGACGAGGGGGAGGCTCAAGCCTGCTCAGCCTCAGCTGTGCTTCCCCAGAAATCAGGATGCTCCTCCATAGCCCATAAATACAACCTTTTTTGGGGGGGGAGGATAAGCTCTCCATGGGAAAGGAGCATGGGGAGCAATGCCCAGCCAGCACGGAAATCCTGGGCGCACACGTGCGGCTGGAAAAAGCAGCGATCTCCGCTGTGCTAAACATGCTCCATGGGAGCGACAGAGATGTGCCAAAGCCTCTTCATGACTTAGCTCCTAATAAACACGCTGTGGATGGGAAACAAGCCTTTGGCTTTCTCTGGTGCGGGTGAGCAGGGAGCTTGCCCTGGTGATGCTCCATCCCCACAAATTGGGGGGGCTGGGGGTTTTGGGCCATGTCCCTGCTGGCTTCTGGGGCTGGGCTCCTGCCCACCCTGCATCGCTCCTGGGGGAGTTTATCCCGAAATAAAGCCCTCCTCCTCCCCCGCTCAACAGCCATTTCACCTCCAAGAGTTATTCACAGATAAACTCCATAAATTTGGGGGACAGCCATTTTATCACTCCTGGCAGCTCTGAGCAGTGCCTGCCACAAGGTGAAGCCAAGGGAGCTGGGAAGTGATGGAAAACCAGCTCCCTGGAGAGCCAGAGCATCGGAGTGCCCACCCAGGACCGGCTCCGCTCCAGGGCTGCCGAGGCCACAGGACAGCCGGATCCTACCCCGGCTCTTGCTGCCCACCTGGGGTTTCTTAGGCTTTGTTAGATGCAGGGAGGCACGAGAGCAGAAAACCTCCTCCTCTCTGCCTTGCCTCCATGGATGATTTATTTCGACATGCAACTCCAGCCTGTTTTGCTGCATCACTCCAGGCACTTTATTGCCTCTGGCCTGGGCTGGCGACATCCCTGCACCCAGCCCTGGCTGCCCAGGAGCACAAAGGAGCCCTCAGCCTCTGCTGCCAGGGCTTGTGATGATACCAAAATGCTCCTGAACTTGGGTGGTTAGTTGGCCTTTCCTGACCTCCTAGAGCAGCTCCCCTTCTCCCAGCCCCCTCCCCAAACTGTCAGCCCATCACTGCCTGCTGGCTCCCACCCAGAGCCATTTTGGGTGCCCATCGCTGAGGAGGATGCCTGTGCTCATCAGTGCGTTGGGACTATTCTGCTGGAACACCACCTGTAAAAATAAACACATCTAAAAAAAAAAATCCATCCTTAATTTTGCCCTGCACTTATAAAGGTGCATGGATCCATTCCATAGCTAACGTTAAGCTATAACAGCCCCGTGAGCTCCTGAAGCGACGTGGCCCTTAACTGCAGCCGGTGTGCGGACAGCGTGCTGCTGCAGACAGGCACTGCTGCCCTCCCGGCCAGGTACGGACCTGTGCAGGCTGCATTCCCGCACGGCACGCTGCGCCCCCAGCCCGTCCGTGGGACCGTCTGCCCACCAAGCACTGCCAGGCAGCGCTCCAGTGACAGGAGCCTGCTCTGCTACAAGCGAGTTTAGATTTTGAATTCTAATCTTAACCAAACTATAGATTTCCAGGTTGCTGCCAGCCTGGTATTCCCTTTTCCCATGGGAAAGCCAAACCCCAGGGCATGACAACTGCTGGCGATGCCGGAGGTGCTGTTGGGGAGGACAGGAGATGGGCTCCCGGCAGACTGGGGCACTACACGCTCCCCATACCACCCCACCCCCCGAAAATAACTCCTCCATTTCACAGCCATGGAGTGCAAAGCAGCCACCGAGAAGGGCCAGAGTTGGGTTTGCTACCGAGGACCTACCATTTGGTGTCTAAAATTCCCTTATTTTCTAGTAAGGCTTTTTTCCCCCCAGACCAGCTAGCAGGAAGAAACCCCTCCTTGGCTGGGTGAGATTTCCACACCTCGGTGGCGGCGGCGAGCGCTCTGCATGGCTCGCATTCAAATGAACTCGGCGCAGGCAAGCAGGCAGTGGCGGT
>NW_009259308.1:7874122-7879341 GCF_000687185.1 Egretta garzetta | reverse complement strand
CCCGCGGGTGTCCCTGTCCCCGTGCACCCCCGGGGTCCTGTGCCCGTGTGCCCCCCCGCGGGTGTCCCTGTCCCCGTGCACCCCCGGCGTCCTGTGCCCGTGTGCCACCCCAAGATCCCTGCTTAGGGACATGGTTTAGTGGTGGGATGGCAGGGTTAGGTTAAGGGTTGGACTCGATCTTAAAGGTCTTTTCCAACCAAAGCGATTCTATGATTCTATGATTCTATAAGATGTCCCAGTGCTCACGGACCCCTGGGGTGGCCCTGTCCTCAGCGACCCCCGGGCCTGTCCCTGTCCTCATGCATCCCCGAGTACCCCGGTCCCAACAGACCCCCTCGGGCTGTCCATGTCCTCACGTACCCTCCAGGCTGTCCTTGTCCCTGTGTACCCCTGGGTGTCCCTGTCCTTACGACCCCCCTGGCACCCTTCCCACTCTCGTGGACCCCTGGACTTGTCCCTGTCCCCATGGGACCCCCCGGGCTGTCCCTGGCCACGGGGACCACCAGCAGCAGGCCTGTTCCTTGGCACCTCCTAAACCTTCTCCAGAAAGTCCTGCTTCCTGCTGGCTTTACCCCTGGTGCTGCCCATCCCTGTCACGGCCAAACACTGCACTGTTACCCCACGTCACGTGCTGTCCCGTTTGCTGACCAGCATTCAAACAAACCATGCTTACTCTGGGCTTTAACATTTGAATTAAAACCAAAATAAACCCCACAGCGAGCCAGAGCCCGGCTTAGCCTGACGGCACATGGCGTCCCTCCTCTTCTCCGTTGCAGGGCGGGTGAGCTGGCCTTAGGAAATTAAGTAAATACCAATGGAGGAGTTGAAAAATAGGTTACCTTGTAATTGAATTTTTTTGCCTGCAGCTAAAGAAAAATTAGCCTTCCTGCTATCTTGTGCAGCCTGTGTGTTTGAGAACTTACCGGGGTGTGTAATAGCTGAAAGGGTGGCGTGACAGCTCCTTGGCCCAGCCTTTTCAACTGCCTTCCTTCTGAGCTCTTGCTTTCTTTTTTTTCTCCCTTTCCCCTCCCTTTAAACTCCAAGTGCTGCCAGGGAAATCTAGAGCTTTGACAGCTCAGAAGAGCCAAGAACAGGACTCCTGGCAGAGCAATGTGGCCCCGATCCCACGCCAGGAGCTGGGGGAGAGCCCCTCTCTGAGGGAGACCCCAGCTCATGGGGTGCCATCACCCCATCCCATTGCCCCATCCTGCAGTGGGTGCAGCTGCAGCCACCATGAGGTAGCAAAGGCCATCCAGGTGGGACGGTGGTTCAGGGCAGAGGACCCTGAGTGCCAGTCCCCAAGCAGTCAGGGGGGTCATCCTCCCCTGCTTGGGGGAGACACAGGACCCCCAGCCTGGGTGGGAAGTGCCAGTGTGGCATGGCTCTCCTCCCCTGTGTTACAGCAGCTCCTGATGCAGCAAGACGACATGAGGGTTTGATTTATTAAGCCAGTGCATTAGTGTGATTTTTTTTCCCCTTTTCCAGAGTGAGTTGTTTGCATAGCAGTGCCTGCTGTGCTGCCCTCCCTCCTTCCCATCGGCAGCCAGATTTTGGGGGGCGTTTCCTGGGGAGAAGAGACCTGCAACCTAACCTTGAGCACCACACCATCATCCTGCAAAGAGGGAGATGTGCTTGGCCCTCCCCAGAGGCAGGGGTGCCTCGAGCACCAGCCTCCCACCCCTGCTACTGCTCGGGGTGTGGGATCGCCTGTGCCACTCACCCCCCCACCCCGGGGGCCGTGCCACCAGATGCTGTGGGTGTTGACCATGGGCGACTGTGTGGCTGGGGACTTGGGGTTGATGGGTGCATCTCATAGCAGGGCGCAGGGTCCCTGCTAGGGGCACATGGAGCAGCCTGGGGCACCCTGAAAGCATCTCCAAGCCCCCAGCATCGTGGTCCCCCACCGACAGCAAGTCGATGGCTGGGGCTGTTGCTCATGGCTGCTTGGCTTGGTCTCCACAAGCCCCGCCCCTGGTGCAGGTCTCACTTTTGGCCTCGCAGGGCTGCTGGGGTGCCGTGGTTTAACCCAGCTGGCAACTAAGCACCACGCAGCCGCTCGCTCACTTCTCTCTCCCTCAGTGGGATGGAGGAGAGAATCGGGAAGGAGAAGAAAGGTTAGAGCTGTGGGCTGAGATAAAGACAGTTTAATAAGAGAAAATAATAATAATAGTAATAATGAGAATGGTAACAGAATATACCGAATATACAAAATGAACGATGCACAACACAACTGCTCACCACCCGCCGACCGATGCCCAGCCTGCGCCGAGCCACGATCAGTCCCCGAGCTGCGATCACTCTCCCCGCAACCCACCAACCGACCGACCAACAACCCCCCCCCAAGCATGACGTTATATGGTATGGAATAGCTCTTTGGTCAGTTTGGGTCAGCTGTCCTAGCTGTGCTCCCTCCCAGCTTGTTATGCACCTGGTCGAGCAGGAGAAGCTCAAAAAGTCCTTGAGTAGTCTGAGCACTGCTTGGCAACAACTAAAAACATCAGTGTGTTATCAACATTCTTCTAGTACTGAATCCAAAACACAGCACTATGCTAGCCTCTATGAAGAAAATTAACTCTATCCCAGCTGAAACCAGGACATGGGGTCAGCTGTGCTGCATACTCACCGCAGTCCTCTTAATAGCTGAGAAAACCTATGTTTCAGCAAAGATCTGCCTTTCGCTGCAGCCCCTTTCTCCCACTGCCAAGCCCGTGAGCGATTTATCCTGCCGACTACTCCAAGAAGTGATGAAACCAATAGGTCACTTTTTTTTTTGCTCAGCTGTAATTAATGGTTTAATTAACACTCACGACATCCAATTCCCATTGCTTTGCATGAGCAACCTCCACTGCTGGGGCCTCACTGCAAACTTTCTGGTAACTGGGGGTGGAAAGGGTTAGCAGGGGAGCCGGCAGGAGCTGCCGGCTGGAGGCCGCCCATCTGGCCGAGACTTCATCTGAAGCTGGAAACTTCTCCTCCTCCCAAGCAGCAGTGGGGTTTCCAACACGTTTCACAGCCTGCTTTGCTTTTGCACGGGCTTGTTTATGGTGCGGCGGCTTTTACGGCTGAGGAAAGAAACCAGGCGCCATGAGCGCGCGCACGCTATGCACAGCCCTCGTTATTTACTCTTAACAATTTTCCAGTATTTTAACACCAGTCCCCAAGAAATTTTAGCTGTCCCAAGGAGAATAGCTGCTTGTAACCGGTTGCTAATTACAAGTATGAATGTCAATTAATTCATTTAGCTAATTATCCACTCTCTGAGCATCACGCACCGAAGAACTGTAAAAGATGGGCATATGGTGATGGATCGGAAGGAAGAAGCTGGCACCTGCATGCGCTTGCTGGGCAGCCGGGGCCGGGCATGCGCTTGCCGGGTGTGCCGGCACGCCGGGGTGAGGGGATGCAGGCAGCGTGAGCGCTGGGGGAATACGGCCCCCGCAAGCCGCAATTACAGCATTATGCTGATTTGGGCTGAAAACATCAGCCCGCTCTTCACAACTTTTGTTTGGAGGCTTGAGCGTGGGTCAAGCACCTGAAGTGTTTCTAATTGTGCTGTTCCCTCCGATGCGGGGCGGGGGAAGAATCATTTTCCCTGCATCAAGCAAACCTCTGGATTGTAATCCCTCCTTGCAGAAACAAACAGTTCTAAGGAGGGAGGAGAGATCCCTGACGAGCTTCCTGGCGAGGGGCCTCCATGCTAAAGGTGGGGAGATCCGCCGGAGGATGCTCGTTGCAATCTGGCTCACAGGGCACCCGGGCTGCTGCAAGGGGGTAGAAAACCGTCTTGGTGAAAAATGATTTTATTTGCTCTCCCCAAAAAGGCAAAAGTTTTAAAGGAAATGTTCTTTTCTGAAATGATTTGAGTTAATTGCATCTGTGTGGGCGATGTTAACCTGTAAGGCAAGGAAGAGGTCATGGGGGGAGAGCAGAGCAGATGCCCCCTCCCCACTCCCAGAAAGCCAATGAAGAATTGCGGATTTTTCACTAACAGCTGAGCATCGAATGCTCAGTGGGGATAAAGTCCTCAGTCAAAGCAGCCACCGGCTCCATCCCTGCCCAGCCCAGCCTCCACGGAAGTACTGAGCTGTTCTGCCTCACCTGCACCCTGGACTCACGGGTCTAGAATTTTGATGAGCATTTCCCATGTCCAGCCTAAAATTTGGGTCACTGAGGCCCCAGTGGCTGCAGGGGCAGCACCCGCTGCATCAGATACTGGTGCCTGGTGCCTGCCACAAGTGTTTGCTCTGTTCGTTGTTCTTACTTACCAAAAAGTGAGGCCTTATTTCCTGTTGAATTTGTTTAATTATTTCACTGCTGGATTTCCAACGGCAACGCTTGTGCTGCCTGTGCCTGCGAGGGGCTTTGATCAAACTCTTGTACGTCGATTACCAAGAGTCACTTCTAAAAGTGTGTAAATAAAAAACAAATAGAATAACATCTCCCCCCAAAACCTAATAGGCTGTATTGTTAATGCGGTGACATGGCAGTTTGCATTTTATTTCCTTGTTATAAAAAAAAATAAAAATTATAAGCCCTGTTAGAGGTATTTCAAAGGCAGCAGAGCCAGGGAGTGCCTGCAGGGATTGGAGTCCCTCCGGAGAATTTTGCAGAGACTTTTCCAGCCAGTCAGCTTGGCATTGGTGCCTCCAGCTCTGGGGAAAAACACAAGTATTTTCAGGCAGGTTTAACTGAGGGGTTAAGAGCCTGGCGCTGATGCGGTGCTGTCGGTGGGGAGTGGGCTGGGGGTGCAGCCCAGCACCCCTGTGCCCCCGTGCTGATGCGGTGCTGTCAGTCCCGAGCGGGCTGGGGGTGCAGCCAGGCACCCCTGTGCCCCTTCCTAGGGTGATGGAGGGAGAAGAGGGGGTGATGCACAGAGGTGGGGAGGGGACCCAGGGCTCCATCGCAGGGGCTGCTCGCTGGGCAGAGGGAAGGGAACCGGCAGCACCCAGCTCCGCAGAGCTGCTGGCAGCGTGCCGGTGCCTCCCGCCGTGCTCCCTGGCTCTGCCACCGGCCTGGCGCACTCGCTCCTGCAGTGGAGCGTCAGCCAACGCGCAAACCTCCGGAGCGCCGGCCATTTTCCAGACAAGAGCAGATCTGCAAAGCGCTACCTTAAGAAAAGTTATGCGTGGCTATATTTAAGGAAGCAGGGGGTGTGCGCTGGCCCCGTCCCAGGGCCCTGCGCCAGCCCTGGCCTCGACGCCCCGGCCCGGTGCCGGCCG
>NW_009259308.1:7859258-7874032 GCF_000687185.1 Egretta garzetta | reverse complement strand
TTGGGCTGGGGCTGGGCGGCTCTGCCAAGGGGAGGATGTGGGGTGAAAGCCCCTTGTGCCCCCCCCCGCCTTGCCCGGGTGATGCCCTCCTGCCCCTGGGGTTTGCAGCAAACTGTGCTGCAGCTCCATCGTGGCCGGCACCGGCAGCTTGCCGAGGGGGACGTGGCACCCTCCAGCTGCAATGAGGACAGCGGATGAGAGCCAGCAACATCACTCCCCCTCTTTCTGTGGCTTTCTGTGTGTGCCAGGAGGGATGCCAAGGGGGTGCGTTGGCTTGAATCAGCCTTTTTTTACTTAAAAGTGGGGGGGCAGATATTTGGGAAGTGTGGACACGGGGCTGCCCGGAATGCCAGTGCTGTGAGGAGGGCAGAGGATGCGCCAGGGTTGGATGGGGCAGTGTGGGTGGCTGGATGGGATGGGTGTCATGATGCCATGGCAGTCTCCACCCTGGAGGTCTCAACTGTGGTGGTCTCAACCGTCGTGGTCTTGACCATGGTGGTCTCGACCATGCTGGTCACCATGGTCTCGACCACCAGAGTCAAGACCACCAGGGTGGAGACCACTGCACCATCATGGTGACCACCTTGGTGGTATCCACCATGGTGGTCTGAGCCACGGTAGTCTCAGCTGTGGAGATCTCCACTATGGTGGTCTCCAACTTGATGGGCTTGACTATGGTGGTCTCAACCATGGTGGTCTCAACCATGGTGGTCTTGATGCTATGTCAGTGTCCTCCCCAGGGAGGCCATGGGCGGCAGGGGCAAAGGTGCCTGGGCTGGGCAATGCTGTTGGGTGTCTCCAAGCTTGTGAATTTTGGCCCCGGTGGTGTTTGCAGCTGTAATGGGGTGACATGCAGCTTCGCTGTCCTGTTGGGCTGTAGGCACCAGTGCCAGGGGACCTTTGTCCCATGGGACACTCCCTGGGGTGACTTTGCCCCCGTGCCAGCAAACATGTGCCAACCATCCTGGGAGCATCCTGGGAGCTGCAGAGAGCGGCTGGGCAGGGGCATGGATTGGGCTGGGGTCTGCAGGCACAGCCAGGGCTGAGGATGCTTTACTTGGCATTCAACTCAGTGGTGGAGAGGGATGCGAAGGGGCTGCAGGGGTCCCCGCTGCGCTTGCTCTGAGCAAACATTTCTGGTGTCATCAGATGTGAAAACGACAGCCCCTTGAGAAGGGGACCATCCTTGTGGCCCCCTGCTGCCTTTGGCCCTCCATTTGCATTTTCCTGGCCGCATGCCTTGCTTTACTCCATGAAACCCTAGGGAAAGCATGACGTGTGGTCCCAAAAATACTACTCACAGGGTGCCCTGGCCTTTATTCTGGGTTGGCCACCCTCCTGGGGTCCCACTGAGGCCTGCCACAGGGAGCTGCTGCATCTCCTCGCCATGCTGTGACATGGCGATTCAGTCCCTCTCATCCCAGCAGGGCCACCATCCCGACAGCCCTGCAAAGGAGCTGGCACCCTGGACCCTGCACTGGAGCAAGTGCTGTGGGTCTCGTCCCAGGGACCCCGCTCCATCCCCATGGGCATGGGGTGATGGAGCTGAGCTGAGCTGGGCATCCCTGCCACCGCTCGCTGCTAGGGGTCCCACTGAAGGGGACATATCCCCTTGCACAAGACCTGCCCGTCCTGTCCCCAGGAGCACTGGGGCTTTGCTGCTGCCAGCAATGGCACTGGTGGGCTGGGTCTTGGGGGAAGGAGAGCTCTTGCTGCCCTGTCGAGATGGCAGAATTTCCCAAAGTAGGTCAGGTTAATTTTTTAACGCGTGCAGATTTGCTTGTTACCATGGATATTGCTCAATTATACACCAATAATCCCCCATGAGAACTTCATTGTCGCCACTTTCCTCCCCCCCTCACCCTCCCTTTTGATTTTAAATATTTCCAGGGAGGGGCAAGGATGTGAATGGGGAATGACCGCTATTGCCTCCCCATCCAGCAGTGCCCCAGGGGCTGTGGGACCCGAGGGGGTTTTGCAGTGGAGGCTCCCCCAGGCTGATGGTCCCCCCATGATTTTCCAAGAGGCCAGCTCCCATTTTGGCAGCAGAGACCATCCCCAGAGCTTGTGGGTGCTTTGGTGCTGCGGGACACCCACCTGCTGGGATATGAGAGAGAGGTGGGGTGCCACAGGGTCCCTCTCCCCATATTTGTAGAGCCGTTGGGGTATCTCCCCCTCCGTGCTTCTCCCCTGGTTTGCTGTGGGCTCCTATTGCTCAATTATACACCAATAATCCCCCATGAGAACTTCATTGTCGCCACTTTCCTCCCCCCCTCACCCTCCCTTTTGATTTTAAATATTTCCAGGGAGGGGCAAGGATGTGAATGGGGAATGACCGCTATTGCCTCCCCATCCAGCAGTGCCCCAGGGGCTGTGGGACCCGAGGGGGTTTTGCAGTGGAGGCTCCCCCAGGCTGATGGTCCCCCCATGATTTTCCAAGAGGCCAGTTCCCATTTTGGCAGCAGAGACCATCCCCAGAGCTTGTGGGTGCTTTGGTGCTGCGGGCCACCCCCCTGCTGGGATATGAGAGAGAGGTGGGGTGCCACAGGGTCCCTCTCCCCATATTTGTAGAGCCGTTGGGGTATCTCCCCCTCCGTGCTTCTCCCCTGGTTTGCTCTGTGGGCTCCTTACGCCTTCAGCAATGCAGGAAGCGAGCGTGGCAGGAGGCAAGAAAAATATTCTGCTGGAAGGGGTTTTTTTTCCTAATGCAAACTTTTTTTTTTTGGGTAGAAGTGGGTCACTTGAGGGGTGACAGAGTAAGAGCATCATCGCCTGGGTACTGCATCCCGTTGCCATGGTGACCCGAGGGCTGCATCAGTCAACAGCTTTAAAAATGTGACAGTTGAGTGAGGCTGAAGATTTTAATGAGGACAGACACTTGCTCGCTTGGTTTCGATAACTGAATACTCTATAAATACCCACCAGCTGAATGGTTCCGGGTCTCTGGAGCACGTTTGGGACATGTGGCCAGGGTGCTCCCCTTTCCCAGGCAGAGCCGTGTGCACCAGGGTGGGAGCATGGGCTGGGGCCGCCTCAGAAATAGCGGGGAGGGGGGATGCATGCAAACCAGATGGCTCTTTTTTTCCCCCCCTCCTGCTAACCCAACCCAGGGGACAAGGTGACACGGTTGCAATTAGAGAGCTCAGAGCCAGGACCAGGTTTGGGTTTCCGAGGTACGGCCCCAGCCGCGTGCCCTCCAGCGTTGGCTGATGCAGCTGTGGGGTGTGACGGGGCCACCCCTGGCCACCGCCACCTCCTTGGGCCTGCAATAAAGTAAACCCAGGGAGCAAACACAGCTTGCTAAAGAGGAGATTAACTCTAAGCACCAGGGTGGTGAGCAGGGCTGGGTGAGCTGTAAGCAAGCTCCCAAGCCTCAATAGCAAGCCTGGAGAAGTTGTGGGGCTCGGGAAAGCAAAGCCCGGTGCCGCTGAGGCAGGGGTGGGAGGCTTTGAAAGGCTCAGCAGTGCTGCTTGCATCCACTGGTGCTCTGAGCACCCTCATTTTGCCGACCACAATGGGTGTGTGCTGTGCGATGTCCCAATGCCGGCTCCCACAAAGGGCTAATGGTGCAGGAGGCAAATCTGCAGCTTCCACTTTTTTGACCCCATGCCAAAATCGGTCTGTCCTGTGCCTTGAGGAAGGAGCTGCCACCTCTGGCAGCCCAGCTGGACCCGCGTGGGAGTGGGATGTTTGCTGGGACAGTTGAGGGCACGCCAAGGACTCGTTGGTGTTGTGTTTAAAAGCAAACTGTAAATACAGTCCCTTCCACTCATTTTTGCTGCAGCTCCCACGCTGCCTTTCCTTGCAACACCACCACTGTGCCCAGCCGGGACCTGGTCGCAGTGCATGTGACCCAGGAGCCCGCAGGCACCCAAGGGCACACAATGCCCTTGGGGGATGCCAGGGCTTCACAGGCAGAGGGGCTGGTGCAGGGCACAGTGGCGTTGCCAGTGACGGGCGCTTCCCATTTGCTGCCCCCGGTACCACCCGTGCACAGTGTGAGTCCTGCCTGCTGCCAAAAATACGCTCCCAGCTGTCTTGTGACTGTAGCAGTGTCACCGCGCTGGCCGGGGGAGCTTCCAGACACAGCCCTCCATCACATGTAGCGACATGGAAAGTACTGACAAGCGTCACCAACGGAGGGATGGGCCATGGCACCACACCCTGGGCTTGGTCCAGCACCCCGAAATACCTGGGAGCCTTTCCATCACAGCCCACGAGTGCTGGACCTGACCCCCAAGGAATGGCAGGCACTGGCCCCAGGTCTGCCCTTCTCTCTTTTGGCTCTGGCAGTCCCCCCCGATAGGTGCTGGCGAGGGGCTGGTGGCATGGGGAGGGACGTCAGCGTGGGGCACGGGGACAGGGTATGACAACCCGCCGTGCAGGTGGCTGTGGCAGACAGCGGCTCTGCGGCACCCGCCACACACACTGCCTCGTCCCTGCCGGGGCACAGCCACAGGCATCCTCCACCCCTGGCGCTGCTGGTCCTGCTGTAACCAGAGCCACTGTTCTCCTTTTCAGGTGTCTCTTAAAAATGGTCAAGGAGAATATTGTAGGCCCTGAGGAGATCTTGAGCTTCTGTTGCAATGGCCTCCAGGTACCCCCGTGCTGTGCAACTAACCCTGGGGCTCCCCGTTGTGCCGGCGGCTACTAACCAAGGCTGTGCCAGGCAGATGCCACCCTGTGCCAGGAGCTGCTCCCAGCCCCACACCGGCTCCGGCTCTATCTGCTCCCCACGCATTCCCTATCAGCATCCTCAGCCTCTTGCTGGCCCTGGTCAGGGCTGTTTGCACAGGGTGCCGGCTTTTTCCTTAAAATTTAAAAATGGACGTCAAGTGCTGGGAAAATGGATGGTGGGAGCTCCGGCCAGGCTGGCTGCTCACTTTGCAGCAGGCAGTTTTGGAGCTCTTTGCATTGCTGGCTCATGCCCCAGAGCCTGCTGGCTTCCCAAAATAGCTCCCTGGTACTCATGTAGGCACCTCAGCACGCAGGGAAACAGGAAACAGCCCGGGAGGTTTGTAAAGGTGTTCGGAGCCCGCTGGAGGGGGTCTGGTGGCCGGGGGTCTGCCTTGCCATGGGACAGGAGGCCCTTTGCCATAGGCTCGGCTTGCTGTGTTAGCCGCCGTCTCTGCTAAGCCGAGGTTTATGCCATTCCTGGGATGTCGTGTACCAGTAGCTATGGAAACAGAGGTTAGACCCGCTAGAGAAAAATGCTATTCCAAGAGGCGGTGAGCCCGGGGTAGTCAGGAAAGCTACATTTTCAGCATAAACGCATCTTTAAAAGAAGCCGGGCAAACCAAAGGGCAAAGAAGCTGCTGCAGCAGAGCTCTTGCAAAAAGTGCTGTAAACGGGAGCCGCAGTGGGAGCAGAAAGCGGAAGGAAGGGCTGTAATGAAGCCCAGACGGTTCCTCGTGTCTCCTCAATTACTCACCGGGCTAACTGAGTTCACCCCTTGTGTAACACAGCTCACTTGACATCTAATCAGCTATTTTTTTGTCGGCATAGTCGCAATACCAGCTTCCCTCTTCCAACCCATCTCCCACCGGGGTGGCAGGCAGGAGAGGCTCTGTGCCCAGCAAACTGCGAAGCCCATAAGGACTGTATTTAACTGTACAAACAACCCCAGACTGAGGATGCTTTCCCCACTGCTGCTTGTACCAGCCAGGAAAAACTGCTTTCCTTTGGTGAAGGGTGTTGGTGGAAGGCATGGAGCATCGCTGCCTGCCCAGCAATAGGTGCAAGCCCTGGGAGCGCAAAACCACCCTTTGCTGCAGCACCCTAAAAATGAAACTGTCAGGAGAGCAAAATTCCTTCCCAGAAACTTTGGGAGGGGGTTTTGCTTGGTTTCCGGGAGGAAGTAGTGGGGTTGGGTGATAAATAGCCTGGAAACCTGCAGCGATCATCCACGGAGCTCTTTTTAGAGGGATTTGTTTTCCTTTGGGCTGCGGGCATCATGTCTTTGTCAAGGGCTGGGTGGGTTTTGGTGGTGCCCAGGGCTGTGAAGGGCTGGGGGTCCTGCTGGTTTTGCATGGGGAGGGGGGCTGCTTGAGTCACTGTTTTCTTAGAGGTTTGTCCTCCCATTTGAGTAAATGGAGTTCTCGTTCCCCGCAGGGCTCGACCTCTCTGCCGCGTGCCCAGGAGCCAGCAGAGCGGGAGGAGGTGTCGGGGGCCATGGCGAGCCCCTTGCCCGCTCGCAACCCCACCGAGGTGCAGATGAGCCAGCTGGGGCTGCCCTGCCACACCAACCACCGCGGCGAGCTCAGCACCGGCCAGCTGCTCAAGTGGATCGACACGGCCGCCTGCCTCTCCGGTAAGCCATCCTCTCCCACCGAAACCATCGTCCCGCCAAGCCGGGAGGGAAGGGTCCTGGCGGCGTCCCCAGGAGCCAGCTCATCAGCAGCGTTCCCGAGGGTCCAGCGCCCTGACGCCATCTGGGGACCCGCGTCATGCCATTTTGCTGACTAATTAGAGAGTGAATGGGAACAGGACGAGAGGGGGAGGAGATGTGCGCTGCAGCACACACGTTTACTCTGGGACAGATCAAAATTGGCATCTGCTTCATCCCAAATGCTGCCCTTTTCCTTGCCTGGTGCGCAGGGCATGGTGAGACCCGGCTGGTGATGTCCCCTGGCTCTGCCGGATGGGGCTGAGCTCCTCCGCCCAGCGAGGAGCTCACCCTGCGAAGTGCGCTGTGCGTCGCCAAGCACGGGGAAAGGAAAACGGGTGCAGTATTGCAGTTCGATGAGATTCCCAGTGCAATTTTGCAGTTTGAGGTTCCCGGAGTCCGAAGGGAAAGCCAGCGCGGCAAGACTGCTTTAAAATATTTGCTGCGTATAGGGAGATTATATTGGCTGCCTGTGCATCCCTGCAGTGGCTGAAAGCATCAAGGGAAGACAAACAGCAGGGCAACATGCCTCCTAGCTACTACACACCCTTAAAACATCTGCAAACCCACACTGCCATGGGGTGGAAAAATCCCAAACCCCACTCTCTCTCCTCTCTCTCCTGCGAACGTGCAGGAAAAGGGACATCAGCCAGTGTTTTACCGGTGTCATCAGCTCGGAGGCAGTGGCTGTGGGGTGGCGGAGCACGCGTGCCCCTCGCATGCTCCGCATGTTGCTGCAGGTAGCTGATGCAGTTTGTTTTTCCTTTTCAGCCGAGAGACATGCCGGCTGCCCGTGCGTCACAGCTTCCATGGATGATATCTATTTTGAGCATACCATTAGGTAAATACTCTGCTCTCCAGCAAGGCGTGTGTGGGGGAGGTGGACGGGTTTTTCTCGCCTGCTGGGTAAAATGTGGACAGCGGGGCCAGAGCTGGGACAGGGAGCAGCAGTGTATTTGGGAGGGGAGGAGATGTGGTGGCAGTGCCAGGCTTGCAGGGCAGCCAGGGATTGAGGCTCCGACTCCACCACAGGGCTGCGGACTGACTGTCTGCTATGATTTATCCACTGTCTGGTCACTCAGGGACCTCCTGCTGGGTTGGCTTCCCGGTATTTCCCCTGACCCCAGCTCCTCCCTGGCTTTGTTCAAGAGACAGCTCTCACTTAGTGCGCTGCAAATCTTGCAAATCGTGCCTCTGTAGCGGCCACGTGGGTGGCTGGTGTGCGGCGGAGCTCACCCACCCACCAGGTGCTGGGGGGAGTGGGACCTCCTTGAGCATCGCTTTGTGAGATGCACCAGGCTGAGCTTTGCCCAAACAAAATCCCCTCCCAAGCCCAAGCTTGTCCCGGCATCCCAAGCAGGGGTAACCACCCTGATGCACACAGCCCCTGGACTGTCACGCTGCAGGGGACAACTTAAGTATTCCCACCAGGCATAGGTCTTACATGCCCAAGGCGGTCTCGTCCCTTACCACCCCTGGTAAGCCCAGGTGCTGCCACCTGCCTTTACTCATCTCTCAGAGGCCCCATAACCCCCCCATGCAGGGGGATGCCCGTCTGCTCACCCCCTGGGTACCATCTCAGGGGGCTCCACAGGTGTTTTGGTGCAGGCTTTTGGTGCACCTACAAAGGTGCCTGCAGGACCCGAAGGCAGAGGTGCCTGCATGCTGGCAGAGGGGGTTTTGGCACCCCCATCCTCTGGGGACCTGCTGGCTGAAGGCTGGCCTGGACGAGCAAGCCATGCTGTATAGGATCCATGCTGCCTGGGAGCTCCCCACTGTGCATGTCTGCCCGCTGAGGACCAAGAGCACCTGGGGGTGCTCAGGGCTGGTGTTAGGGTCCCAGGCTGTCAGCTGATTTTTTTAGTGCCAGGAAGTCCGACTTGCTCTTGGGTTCACTGTCATCCATGCTGTTAAACTCCCACTTTCTCTGCCGCAGTGCTGGTGGGTCAGCAAGCCACTGGCAGAGGCTGGGGTGCCCGTCAGGTGGCACCGTCAGAGTCAATGCCTTGCACCCAGTGGGCTCAGTGGGTGTTGTGCTCAACACCGCGTGGCTTCGGCTCCTGGGGCAGCTTTGCTTGGGAAGCTTTTCCCTGTGGGTTTCGGAAGCGGCAGGACGGACATGAGCCCCACTCCAGAGCATTAAATCGAGCCCTGCAAGGCATTCACCCCTCCTTGGGGGTGAGCCAGGAACTGCTCCAAGGGGTCAGGGAATTTGTGCTGCTCCTGGCTCAGATCCTGCTTGCTGTGGTCCAGCTTAATGCTCTGAGCGAGGGTCTTGGGAGGGATTTCCCACAGAGCTTTGAAGGCAGAGGAACTTTGGGTGGCATTTGCCATCTGCTCTCCTTGCCTGGCTGTTTGTGCTTTCTGCCACCCTCCCACTGCGAGGGAGAGACCCCCTTGGGCAGGGAAGGGCTGTGGGTGCTGGGGGGGCACAGGGGAGACCCCAAAACATTACTGACTTAAAAACTCACCAGTTGGGATCAGATGCTCCCCATCCCTCAGCCCTAAGGTGTAGAAGTGCAGCCTCCCGGGAGAATTTCATGTGGATTCATGTGGTTTTTATGGCACTGGCTTGTGCCATTTGATAAAGAGACAGGATAAAGCATTTCTGGGGTTGTGATATCAACAGCCAGGGCTGCCAATGCGCCTGCCCAGACCCCTGCCCTTGCACGTCCCTCGCTGCAAACCTAGCCAGAGCGTCTGTGCTCCAGCCTCACCATGCCGCCGCTTTCCTTCATTGCTAACCCTCTCCCCCATCTTGCTTTTTCTTTTCGCACCAGCCAGCTGTATATAAACCCCCCTGGGCAGCGGGACGGGAAGAGTGGTGTCTGGTACGGACGTTTGCAGCCCTAGAGCAGCCGGCCTAATGCAGCGCTGCCGTGAGTTGGGAGCATTAACCCCACTGACGTGGCATGGCCTGGGAGGTGCACAGAGGCTGCTCACGTAACCCTGCTAACGTTTCGGCATGCCTTGGCGGGCGCAGTGCTGCCGCTGGGCCCGGGGTACGTGCCAGGGGACAGCTGGAGGCACCATCCCAGCTTTGTGCCACCCCTGCTCCAGCCAGAGACAACATGCAAAGTGTGTCGAGAAGCTGAGATGACTATGGTCATCTGAAGCCAGAAGTCATGTGTGGGGACAAGGGGGAAGTTACGGGGCTGAAGCACATGCTGACTCTTCCTCGCTTCTGGTTTTGAGACCTCTATGGTGCAAACCTGCGGTGGCCGTTTGGCTTTGGGGCGGCTGCTGCTGCCACCAGCCAAGGGCCTGTGGAGCAGCCCCATGGGTGCCCCTGTTGTGCAGAACAGTGCATGCAAGGCTGGAGGAGCCGTTTGCTCCGGCAGAAGCGTGCATGCCTGCATGGTGGGGGGGTGCCAAGCAAACCTGAGGCACCTCTGTGCTGCTTGGGTGTCCTGGCAGCACACCAGAGCTGGGGACGCATTTGCATGCAGATGCTCAGGGGTGACATCTCACTGCTGGGCTGGTCACCTGCAAGCTCCCATGTTTTGGAGGTGGCTGTCCCCGTGTCCTACTGGCCATCCCAGCATGTCCCCACTATCCCAGGCCGCCGCTACAGCAGCGGGTGGCGAGCCGTAATGCCATGGCACCTCGGTGGGGAGCCACTCAGCGCCGGCGCCTGCGCTGGATAACCACGGGCCATCATCCCCTGGTAACCCATGTGCACTTTCTTCTCTTTCTCTTTTTCAGCGTCGGGCAAGTTGTCAACATCAAAGCCAAAGTGAACCGAGCCTTTAACTCCAGCATGGAGGTTGGTGAGCCACCCCCTCGCTGTTGCCCCCCACCCCTGCCCCTATCCCCCTCACTGTGTGCCTGTCCCTGCCAGCCATGTGCACCCATTCACCACGGCCAAATGAGCAATACCCAAATCCTCCTGCGGTTCCCGGATTTGATCCTGTGTGTCGGTCCCCTCCTGCTGTGCTTGGTGGGGTGTGGGTGCCTGGGGAGCAGAGCCGGCTCTCAGGGGTGCTGCACCCTCTCCCAGGTGGGCATCCAGGTGAGCTACGAGGACCTGTGCAGCGGGAAGCACTGCAGCATCTGCAAGGCGTATGCCACCTTCGTGGCGCAGGGCTCCTCCGGCAGCAAGGTGAGCGGCGGCCAGTGGCTGTGGGGGCTCGGTGGGTCCCTGTGCAGAGGCAGTGAGGAAATGGCCTCTCTGGGGAGAGACGGGCTGGGCTGGGCCTGGCTTTCCATCACAGCGTGTGCTGTTGCTTCATGGCTGTCTGCACACATTTGGGTTGGTGATCCCCTATCCCGTGCGTGGGGTGCACGGTGGGGCGCTGAGGCTCTCAGCCCTGCTTGGAGCACGGAGAGCACCTGCCCACTGCTGCCGTCCCCTCATCTGTGCCCGGGGTCCCTGCTGGTGCTGCGCGATGGCTCGTTAGCATCGGTGCCCATCCCTACTGTATGACACCTCCTGGGGATCCCTATCCAGTTGCAGGAGCCATTTGCCCTCCGGCCCCTCTGTGAGCAGCTATAATATAGCCAGGAGGAGCATGGCTGGCTGCAACACAGGTGGTGGGACATACAGTGCTATAGGAGCATGTGCTGGCACCCAAGGGAGCCCTGCCTTCTCCTGCAGTGCAACTGCACCCTGCCCGTGTCCCCTTTGCAGGTGAAGCTGAAGCCACTGACCCCACAGACGGAGGAGGAGAAGATAGAGCACAGCATTGCTGCTGAGCGCCGCCGCATGCGGCTGGTCCACAAGGACACCCTCAAGGACCTCCTCACCCACAGCCCCCGTGAAACCGGTACCATGTCCTGCAGCCCAGGCTTCCAGCCCCAAAATAGCCCCAACACCCACTGCTGACATCCTTCTTCCTCGGCAGGATGCTGTGGGGGAAGAGTGGTGATGACCACAGAGGTTTGGGAATGCCCTGGCCATGGAGGGGTAGGGATCAGCCCCACCATCCCAGACCCCCAATCCAAGAAGTGTGGGGGGGATGATGCAGTGGGAGGACAGCTGTGAGGGCTGGTGGGGTGCCAGGAGCAGGGGTCCCACCAGCTGGCTGTCACACTGAACCCTGTTCTCCCCTTGTGGCAGAGCTGGAGACGCGGGACGGCAGTGTGGCAGTGCCGGCAGAGAAGACGCGGGTGGAGAGCGTGGAGCTGGTGCTGCCCCCACACGCCAACCATCAGGGCAACACCTTCGGTGGGCAGATCATGGCCTGGATGGAGAACGTGGCCACCATTGCAGCCAGGTGACCCGAAGGGGATTTAGGGCAGGGGGGTGGTGTGCCTGGAGGTGACACACAGCCAGGGCAGCATCTGGCCGGGTCGGGCCACAGCTGGGTTATAGGGGCCCTCCAAAGGGATGGTCCCCAGCACATCACCCTTGGGCAATGCCATACAGGTTGTACCATGGGTGCATGGTGCTGGAGGACCCCAGGAAAGGGTTCACGCTCACCACAGTACACTTACTGTCCCTTCTCATGGCTGGTTTGGGCAGCTGAAATCCAGGGGTGACATTTTTTGGGGTCTGGCTGGGCTATGCCTCCTCTGGGGAGGATGTGCAGGGCTGCTGGGGTGCCACAGTGGGGGTATAATGCCTGCCCCCCACAGCCGGCTGTGCCATGCCCACCCCACGCTGCGGGCCATTGAGATGTTCCACTTTCGAGGACCATCACAAGTCGGAGACCGCCTGGTGCTCAAAGCCATCGTCAACAATGCCTTCAAAAACAGGTGGGTGCCGGCGGCAAGGGGTCCCCATCCCACCCTCCTGGTGGCTCTCCACACCCTCACCCCTTCTTATCTCCCCCCCGCAGCATGGAAGTGGGGGTCTGCGCCGAGGCATATGGCCAGGAGATGTCCATCAGCCGAAGGCACATCAACAGCGCCTTCATGACCTTCGTGGTGCTGCCAGGGCACAGCTGGAGGCACCATCCCAGCTTTGTGCCACCCCTGCTCCAGCCAGAGACAACATGCAAAGTGTGTCGAGAAGCTGAGATGACTATGGTCATCTGAAGCCAGAAGTCATGCGTGGGGACAAGGGGGAAGTTACGGGGCTGAAGCACATGCTGACTCTTCCTCGCTTCTGGTTTTGAGACCTCTATGGTGCAAACCTGCGGTGGCCGTTATAGTGTTTATTTTTCCACTGAGTTTTCTACCATTGGTTTCTTTTGGGGAATGAGGAATATTACTGATTTAAAAATGCATTTGGTAAAAACTCTGTTTGCTGTCGGTGTTGCTGCATTTGCTCATTTGGTCAATACCAGTCTGGAGCAGGTTAGGCTGCAGAGCTGAAGCTGTCTACGTGTTTACTCTGAAGCCTACTGAAGGCCCAGAGCAAAGCTCCTGGACTCTGTGAGCAGCAGTTTGCTGCCAGCAGATGTTTCATGTGAGTTATGGTGCAAAATACACCTGGCCTGATCCTGCCTCCTGCCGTCTCCCAGTATCCCAAGGTGCCCGTTGCTGGGGGGAACCTGCCGATGGTGGCACCTGAGCCGGGGGTAAGGATGAGCAGGGCTGGCTTCTCCTCACCGCGGTGGCATGGGACTGCCGGGAATCCCACTCAGCCCTGAAAGGCTCTTGAATTCACAGCAAAACAAATGCAGTTTTATGATGATGGAAATGAAATTGCTCGATAGCAAGTGAATTAAATGGTATAACTAATAATAAAATAAACTACTTGCCCATGCAGAGATGGAGACCTATTAGCCATGCAAGGCTTAACGGAATATTGCCTGCAAGTTCAAGCTCATCTTTTCTATAATTTAGGGGAAAGAATGCAAACCTCTTCGGTTGTTTTTACCTTTCAAATCAGTCTAATCCACAATTTTCTTGGATTCACATATTTAAGAAAATCTGTCATGCGAGCATGGCAATGAAGCAAACACCTTCAGGCCTCAGGGTACATCATGGTGTGAGCGAGCGACGTGTTGCTTGCCCCTTGGCTGATCTGTGCCCACCTACCTGATTTTTTTGGTGCCTTAAAACTAGGACTCTTCTCCCACCCTGTGGGAGAGAATCTCATGGCCAGAGCCAGGCTCCCTGAAACCACTTCTCCGCCTGCTTCAAAGCACTGTGCTATTGCTTTCTTTGAAATAAGCTGCTTTTTGGGGGGTTTTATTTCCCAGGAGGGGACGTTTGCACGTGCTAGGGGATGCGATTCATGTTTCAGTGGCAGCAAGGGGTTTTTTCCCAATGCGCCAGTGCCCCTTGCTTGACCACGGTGCACAGTAGTGATGCTGAAATAGCTCACGGTTAATCACTGACCACCACTGCCAGCGTCACTGGGGTGACGGTCGGCAAGTGCAGGGGCTTTGCACTGCTGAACTTTTTGCCCACTCCCAAAAAGAGATCTGTTGTTGGTTCCCCCCCCACCTTTTCCCATTAATCTCATGTGCTTTTCCTGTTTATCAGGATGGAGAGAGGAGGTACAGAGAAGCCAGCGCTAGGAAAAAAATTCGGCTGGACCGGTAAGAAGAAAAAGCAAGTGGGATGTGGGGATGGAGGAGGGAGGAGAGAGGGGCTCAGCACTGGGGTACAGGGACAGTCTGTGGGTGGCTTGTGTCTCACCGTAAGGGAAATTGTCCCTTTCCTGCAGAAAATATGTCGTCTCCTGCAAACAGACCGAGGTGCCGCTCTCCGTGCCCTGGGACCAAAGCAACAAGGTAGGGTGCTGCCCTGTGGGAGTCGCTGCCTCCTGCCTCCCCTTCCTGCTCCTGACGTGTTGCCCCTGCCACAGGTTTATCTGAGCTACAACAACGTCTCTGCGCTGAAGACGCTCGTAGCCAAAGCGAACTGGGCACTGGCCAGAGAAAAGGAAGAGGTACTAAACCCTGCCCCTTACTCCCGAGCTGCCTCTCACCCCCAAAGCCTGGGCAACCTGGGGGCTCGGCGGTGGTGAACGCGTCCCAGCCCATGCCCTGTGCTTCCCGAGGTGCGGATGTACACGTTGGAGGAGGACAAGTTCCTGTCCTTCCGCATTGAGATGTCGGTCCACATTGCCGCTGGCCAAGCCTTCTCCCTGCTCTCTGACCTGCGGCGCCGGCACGAGTGGGACAGCCACTACGCGTGAGTGCTGCGGGGCTTCCCGGGGCCACCCAGTGCTTTCCAAAACCCACATCCTTATATTTAAGGCTCATTGCTTTGGGCTTTTCCTGCGAGTGAGCATTTCGCCTCGGAGCCATGATTGCTTCTAGAGACCTTTCACCATGCATCCCTGTCCCTGGAAGCACTGGCTCTGGCTGCGCTGGCGGCTGCACTTTGCTGCAGAAAACATCTGTTTTGGGGCCCCCAAAATATTTTGGGTACAGCAGTGGGCTATAAATGCCCCCCCAGGGGTCACAGCGGAGTTTCTCTGGGCAGTCCCTTCAGGGGACACGATCCCTTGCACAGCTGCCCTGCGGCCAGCCTCCATCTCTCCTGGTGC
>NW_009259308.1:7858692-7859191 GCF_000687185.1 Egretta garzetta | reverse complement strand
TGTTGGCCCAGCAACAACAACAAGAAGAACAAGCCAAAGGACTTTGTCATCCTGGCGTCCCGGCGGAAACCCTGCAGCAAGGGGTAACTGTCCCCTGCCCCAACCCCCTGCTACCCTCTGGCCGGGCTGCACCGACTCACCGGGCTCTCTCCCCCTCAGGGACCCCTACGTGGTGGCCTTTCGGTCGGTGACGCTGCCCACCCACCCTGCCAGCGCTGGCTTCACGCGGGGGGAGACAATCTGCTCCGGTTTCTGCATTTGGCCAGAGTCAGAGGAGACAAGCAAGGTGGGATGCTGCGGCCCTGACGTGGGGCTGTGCTGCCCACACCCCATCGGGGAGGCTCCCCCCTCCACACATGCCCCTACTAACCATCCCCTGTGCCTCACAGGTGGCTTACTACAACCAGGCTACACCAGGGTACCTCAACTATGTCACCACCAACGTGGCAGGACTGTCCTCCAATTTCTGCGCCACCTTCAAAGCCTGCGAGAAGTTCCT
>NW_009259308.1:7857157-7858673 GCF_000687185.1 Egretta garzetta | reverse complement strand
TCAGGACCTCTAGAGCCAGGACACCCCTGTTGACAGACGGACAGACAGATGAGGAGGCACCTCCATGGTGGAAGGGGACATGGGATGGTGGTGCCCAGACCCTGCCTCGCCGGGGGCTTGGCCAGAGGGAGGTCCCAGGGGCTGGGGTGGAGGGGCATCACTCCACCGCCTCGCCCCTTGCACTGACATGTCATGTCTTTTCTTCTTCCTTTTTTTTAATTTAGAAATTTTATAAGCTGATGTACAGGACTTGGTTTTCTAGTTCACTTAACAATACTTGAATCTTTATATGCTCTGAAGTCTCCCTAGAACAGATTTTTTTTATTATTGTTATTATTATTATTATTTCTTTATGGGGGAAACTGGTTCCCTTCAAGGCAGCAAAGAGGAAAAGGGGCAATGATGCGGGGAGGGTGCTGTACCCCTCCCCGGAGCAGGGGTGGCTGGCGGAGCATCCCACTCCCCCCACGTCTGCCAGGTGCTGCTCCTCTTCCTGGTCAGGGTTGGAAAACAGCCCCTGCTCCCACCGGGCTGAAATCCCATCCCTGTGGGGCTGTGGAAGAAATTGCAATAAAAATGCATTAAAAGGAAAAAATATCTAGGTGTACTCTGGGTGTCTGCTCTGGGGTCTGCTGTGTAGCTGCCTGTCTGGTGAGTGTGAGGTGGGGGTCCCACACCCGCGGCAACACCCCAGGCAGGTGCCATTTCCCTGGGCGAGGAGGGGGACGGGGCTGCTCAGGGTCGCCCGCCCCAAGACCTGCTGCTGGGGGTTCAGGAGGATGCGGGGGTCCTTTGAGGCAGGACCGTGCGCTGCAGGAAGGGGGCTGTCTGTACATGCTCCACTTGAGTGGCTTTTGGGTACTGCCCAGGGGCATTGCCAGCACGGCAGGCGCAGCGTGAGCTGGTGCAGACCCAGGGGCTGCCCCTTGTCCCTGTCCATTGGGTGCACCAACACCTTGAGCCATAAAACCCAAACCGCCTCAGGGGCACTGAAAAAGCAAAAAAAAACCCCACAAACTCAAACCTTGTTTCCCTAAGTCCAAGCAAGGCTGATGAGGACACAGAG
Source organism: Egretta garzetta (assembly GCF_000687185.1). Lineage (NCBI taxonomy): Eukaryota > Metazoa > Chordata > Aves > Pelecaniformes > Ardeidae > Egretta > Egretta garzetta. Next base: position 7,857,607 of record NW_009259308.1, on the reverse strand, counting down.
TGGTTGCAGGCAGATGCAGAAGCCCAGAACCTCAAAGGCTTTGATGCCATCCCTAATTGCCCAGAGCCCTGATAACCTGAATGTCTCCAAGGGTGTTCCTCCCTCCAAGCTGCTTTGATGACAGCATGGATCTGTTTTGTAGATGTCTGCAGCAGCAGAGGATGGGGTTAGGACCATCGCCAAGACCTTGCTGCCGACCCACTTCTCCCTGAGATGCTCTGGGAAAGCCACCGAAATGCAGCATCAGGTGTCAGTGGAAGTGCTACTCGTCCACCAGACCCCAGGGGACATCTGCCCTCAGCCACAGGCCTTGCTGAGAGCCCCCTCCCAGGCTTTCCTGGGTCACATAGCCAGAGATTTGCCGATGGCATTGAGGTTTTTGAAAGGCTTGCTGCCTGCTGGAAAGGGAACGAGCCCCTTGGGCATGCAGAGCTGCAGGCACGGCAGGGG
>NW_009259308.1:7845903-7857143 GCF_000687185.1 Egretta garzetta | reverse complement strand
GGGCCCCAGCCATGCCCTGGCGTTTGCTAGAGAAGCCCCCTGTGCGCTTACCCCTGAGCAAGGGTTTTGCAGAGCTTAACCTTTAGCAAGCAACAGTGATGCCATGATATGAGGCTGTGGGGTACCAGAAATGAGCCCAGGGTCTTTGCCAGGCACCCAGGGTGTTTTCTCCCTCTCTGCAACACCCAGTCCCTAGAAAGGCGATTTGCCACCCAAACTCCCCACCTGGTTTATAAGCAGAAGGAGCTGCCTGTCCCTCTCCCATGGGCACTGGCCAGAGGCTCTCACCCCTGGAGCCGGCTGTGGCCATAAGCTCCTAATCTCTGCCATATCTCAGATCATAAACATCCCCGTGCAAGGCCTGGCACGGCGCTGCCCCGACCTCCCCCTGCTGTGCTATCACCACAAGATAAAGCTGTCTCAAGCTGAACGTGGTACAAAACATTCAATTTTTATGGAGCCCTCTTATCTCCCGAAACTCAGAGCAATCCTGCCTTTTTATCACTGGGATGTGAGCCATCCTTTCTACTTATCGTTAGAAATTGCTGCTGCTTGATTAAGTACAGGGAATGATGTATTTGCCTGAACATTAAACTTTAACTGACCTCCCCTTCTCTTTAAGCATTGTGCTTTTTTTGTGCTGTGAGGCCATGGTCAGCCCTCACCCTGGCCTGGCTGGGTCCCTGGGGGTGCAGGGTGATGGAGCGGGAGCAACTTGGGGGCACAATGGAAAGCTGCAACAGCGTGAAGCATCTTGTGGTTTATGTGCAGGTGGGGAAAAATCGCAGTCCTGCAGTATCTGATGGCCCTCAGGCACAGGGGAGTGTGGACAGAAGGACTGGGCAGCTTGGAGTATCCCTGGAGCACCCATCTCCAACTGCTTCATCCCACGGCCAGCTCCCAGGGTGCTGGCGGGCGCATTGGGGCCTGTTGGGAGCAGCCACCCCTTACCAGCATTTCCCAGACCCCCCTATTTGCCCTCCCCACCAAATGTACCACCCTGGGGCCAATTTAGCAATCAATCACTATTTTTCTTTTTCCCTTAAAAAAAAGAAATCCGTGCAGGGTGTTACCCCCTGCTCTGAACAACCCTCCCAGCTGTAGCATGAAAGCACCCAGCTGCCTTGCTGCTCTCCACTGCTAATTTCTGCATGGAGGCAAGTGATTTGGAAAAGCAGATCTGGGACCCTAGGAATGAGAGGGCTCTCTGCTGGCTGCCCGCAGCACTCATGGTTGCCTCCTTGCACAGCGTGATGCAGGGAACAAAGCCCTACCAACAGAGCATGGCTGTCTTCCCTGGGCCCCTGACGTCCTGCAGTGGATGGGGCTGCTGGATGATGGAGCAGGGAAGTCATCCCAGAAATGCCAAGAAGCTTTTGGCAAAGAAAAGGCAGTGAAGACAGCTGGGGATTAATGGGCCAGCACTCCAGGTAGGATCCAAGTGCCTTCTCCAGTATGTGATGCTGCTATCATGAGAAGGTTTCAAGGACCTGATTTTATAGATGCCTAAATAAATACATAGTAATTGATATATAAAAATGCAACATTTATTTATTTATTTTGCAAGGGGAGTGGGATGTAATTAGATGGCAGTGTTTCTCTCAAGGCTATCCTGGCTGTAATTCATGCCCTGAGGCAGCCGGCCAAGGGGAGGAGGAATAAAGCAGGCAGCAGAATTGATGGGCTGCTCCCAGAAGCTTTGTTTTAATTAGTTTCCAAAGTGCTCCGTGTAGCAGAGCAGGCAGCTCCTTCAAAGCCTCTTTTCCCCTGCTGCTGCCCATGCTCTCATGCTTGTGCCACCGTGGGGCCTGGGGCAGCAGGGTGAGCCCAGGAGCCACCCCTGCTTATTCGAGCCCCCAGGCTTTTTGGTTAAAGTGTGCAGAAACTGTTCCTGTTTTTAGACAGGGGGATTTTTCCCTGGCCAAGAGGCCCCTTTAATGGCCATAGCGTGGGCAGGCATATTTGTCAGGGCTTTTCCTTTTCCCCTTTTATTGACTTGCTGATTCTCCCTGCTGCGAGGGGTCAGAGAGGGCTTTGGCTGGACTTTGCCGAAAGTCCACCTGAAACAGCGGGTTGCCAGGTGCTGACGCAGTGCCCTGCCCCTAAGATATAAGGGGACCGAGAACTGAGTTTGCAGCCTGGTTGGGTGCGTGGTGGCAGGGTTGGGGAGGGGCTGTGCCAGCTCCAAAGCTCTTCCTGAATAAGCAGGCTTGTGAAGCCGAACTGCGTTCGCTGGATCCAGCGAGGTGGTGGCAGTAGTAGCAGCTCAGTCCTGAATTAGGGGTGGCTTGGCTGACATGGAGGGATCCATCCCTGGCCAGGAAACCATGCCGACTGACATGGAGCCCTCCAACACCATCAAACTGCTACACCTGGTTTTCCTCTCCACTTCCTGGGGGATGCAGATCTGGGTGACCTTCGTGGCTGGTAGGTTGTGGTCCGTGCACACCGATGTGGGTTTCTGCCCTGGGGAGGTCCAGGGGAAGGGGCTTTGCCCCAGGACCTACCCACTCTCCCCCCTTGCAGGGTTCGTGATGGGCAGCCGCCTCCCTCGCCACACCTACGGCTTCATCCAACACGAGCTCTTCCCCTACTACTTCCACATTGGCTCCGCTTGTGCCTTCCTCAACCTGACTCTATTTGCCATGCACCACCCCAGCGAGCTGCTCAGCGATGAACAAGCGACCCAGGTAGCCTCCTGCTTTAAAATGCAAGCCGGTCATAGCTCAGATCCCCTCCTCTGGAGGGTCCCGCTCCGCTCTGCTCCACTGAGGCTGGCTTGCAAATGATGATGAGGTCCACACATGGCTCTGGTTAAAAGAAACCAGTTAGCGTCCAGATTGCGATGAGCCTTGTGTGTAAGAGGGGCCGGGGGAGAAATTTAATTGACCACACGTGTGAGACATTCATGGCCGGTGTTGCTCCCCTGCAGATCATCGTCTTCTTCATTTGCGTCACTGCCTCTGTGCTGAACACCCAGTGGTTTGGGCAGGCCACCTCTGACATCGTGGCAGACATGCACCTCATCGAGCGCAGCCACGGCCTTGGCCAGGAGGTTGGGCTGTTCACCAGCAAGTCCTGCAGGCAGCTGCGTGCCTCCAACCCTGGCTACAGGCAGCTCTCCGGGCAGCTCACCCTCTACCACACGCTGTCCTCCCTCTGCAACCTCTGCTGCATCGCATGCAATGGCTTGAGCTTGTATTACTTGGCTGCCCACTTGTCCGCCCTGTGAGAGCAGGACAGCGCGAGGCCAGGGCTGGCTGGCTGGCCACAACCGATGCTCTGGAAAAAGGGAGCCACCGTTGTGAAGTAACCCTAAACTTTGGAGATTAAATTTTAGCATCCTCAGATGGAAATACTTTTAACTGTATTTGTACACGGTGCAGAAATTTAGGAATAGTGAAATGGAAATGCTTTCTTTACAGCTGTCTGAATCTACCTCTGGAGTGAGAAAAATCCTCCATGATCTAAGCAGAAGTGTTTATGGCTGAACAGCTTTTTAATGCCCCATGCACTGGCTGTGTCTAAAACTGCAGTGCATTTCTGCAATCACTGAGAGAGGGCAGAATTGAAAGAGAGACTTAGAATTGCTTTTAATTAAATGCTGAGAGCTAATACAGAAGCACAGAAGACGCTGTATGTTGGCTGTATGTAGTGTAATGGATAAGGTTGTAATGCTTGGGTTTAGAATTACTGTTTGTCTTTCTCTTGTAGTATTGCAGGAGGTGAGAAAAATTGTCTCATTTACTAGGCAGAAGTCAGTCTACTTAAAATAGACATGTTTATTTCCAGGTTCTACAGGACAATCAGTAAGGTAGTAAAATGGTCAGTAAAACACACTGCTCCACACAGAGAGCTCTGCTTTACCCTGGCCTGCAGCAGAGCAAAGCAGCTACTTAATCCCAGGCAGGAATCTGACTGCATCCATCCCACTGCCACAGGCAGGTATCTCCCCAGACCACTGCTGTTAAACGCCAGCAACTACAGCCCACCTCCAAGGAAATCCATGATTTTTCACAGGTAAGTATGTACATTCCCAGCTGCTGTTGCTTCAACTGCAGCCAATGTTTGGCACTGCTTCAGGTTTATTTCAAAACCACATGCAGTCTATCAGAGAGGACACCTTCTGCAAGCCAGCTGGATTACTTTTTGAACAAATAATCCCTTCTTGTAAGCCCTTCATTCTCCTATGCTGCTTTCCTGGAAGTTTCCCTGTTGCCGAGATTATTTCTCCCCTGAAGCGTGCAAGGTATTTTTGTTCAAGCAGAAGTTTGCAGTCTGTAGCTGGGATAACACACAGCAGCTTCTTGCTCAGGATTCCTCCTGTTTCACAGTCTTGCTTGTTATAGTTGATGCACCTTCTTGCCAGAGAAGTAGTTCTTAGAGAACGGAGAACGCTTCACAAATGCCAAAACTGTTGGAGTCCCAGCCTTTACAAAATACCTGCAAAGATTAAAAGGAATCCTTTGGCTTCCTGGTAGCTGGCCAAGTGTCAGGCAAAGTGAGTGACTTCTGCCCAGCTCAGCAAAGACTGACCTCCCCATGCCCAGCAAAGAGCTTTTTTGCTGATTAGCAGAGCCTTTTGTAGCCAGGGCTACACACACCCGAGGAGGAGTGTTTTATGAATCAACTCTTCTCCCAACAGCTACGTCTAACTAAAACAGGTGTTATTGTCCCTCTGGAAGGAGGTTTCTTGTGCAACTGCCCTTACAGCCTGAAATCTGAGGGCTTGTGCCTGCTGCTGAGTTTTACGGAGCGACAGTTCAGAGACAGCCCACAGCAGTGGAGCTAGAGCTCTGCTCTCACTGTGACAGCCCAAGCCGCTAGTGCTGCAGGGCAGGCTTTCTCCAGCAAGCTACAAGACAGTGCAAGTTAATAGCACAGGCTTTACAATAACTTTTTGGCTGCACAAACAGCAAATTCTTCTCTCTAAATAACTGCATAACACTTTAAAGTCAGCTTCAGAGTGAAACTGTGCTGCATGCTGTGCTGGGGGCTGCTCACGCAGCATTAACAGTGAGAGCATTGTTAACCTTCAACATGGTCTCTTTAGAGGCTGCTGCTGCTGCTTTTTTGGTGTTTTGTGTTTTTTTGTTTTTTTTTTTTAAAGTAGCACTGTGCAGATGGAATTTGAAACAGCCCTTTTGTGCTTCTGCTTCTTCTGTGTAGCCCAACTCCATCCAGTCCTGGAAAGTCATTAATTTTTTTGAGAGGAAAAAAAAGAATTACGTAAGTTGCTAAAGCCAGTGACAAAATGCATGCGGTCCCACCACTTTACACCTTCCCCACTTAGAGATGCCAGGAATTAGGATGATTAAATTGGAGAACAAACTGCACTTAAAGCCCAGAATTCTGACTTTTTGCCTTCATGCTCTCTCTGGACATGAACAGGTACAGCCTCACCTTTGGTGCTGCAGCACTTGTAGCAATGTGTGTTCTGGGTTCAGCTCGTACATTTCTGCTCTTTCTTCATCTTCAAAATAGAGCTGAAAAAATTTGGGAGGGTTAGTAAATACTTAAGATACATGAAGGCAAACTACCAAGCTGTTGGAAGTCCAGTAACAGCACACCAAATATCAACTAGAGGTTTATCAAAATTCTGTACCTTGGACCGACTGTGTCAGATGCTAACTTCAGCAATGTAAATACTATTTTATGTAAATTCCAAGTCATCCCTGTGTAAGCCAGCTTAGCTCCTTTCAGCAGTGGCAGCAGGAAGGCAAAACACATTGGCTGTTTCTGTGCTTTACAGAGGAGCAATCCAAATCTACGGGTTGCTTTTTAACAGGTGAAATGCAGCAATGGTATGAGCTAAACTGAGTAGGCTTAAAGATACTTGAACAAATCAGAGTACATTTGAAATATTTGAATCCAGCAACTGTGTCTTAGACTTGTATACACACGCACAGAGATAATCCCAATTTTTAGCCTGGTAAACTACACAGCCACTGTCCTTTCGGACCTATCTGCTCGCTGCACCAAGGGCTGCGCTGTTCCCTGGCACATGTGACTCTGAAGTGGAAAATAAAAAAATAAACATCTGTATCCTTCTATGTGCAATTTCTGAAAAATTCTCCAAACCTGCTGTAGCCACAACCAAGTCGCATCCCACATATGCTGAAGTCTTAATAGACACATATTGTCTTGGTGGAATTAAGTGTTTGAGCACCACCAGTTAAATCTGAAAATAACCTTTTTTTTTTTGTAATTATTTTCTCATTTGTATGGAGCAGCTTCACAACAATGCAGTTAAAAAAGTGGCAGCCTACCAGCTTGATGGTCTAAACCTTAATTATCGTTACAGAGATGGGAATGTAAGCAATATCTATAAATACCTTCTATCAAATACAACATAAGTGGAAGACAAAAGAACTTTCCTTTTCTTTAACGAATTCTGTGTCCATGTCAGCACATCTGGAAAATGTTTGAGTTAATAAATGAACATAGCTCTCCAAATCCTTATTTCACATCCACATATGGTAAGCAGGTAATGATGCTGTTGCTTTCATACGCTCAAAGCTGCTCAGTCTCACTCCAGAAAAAAACAAACCCTCTGTAAGAGAAGGGAAGTCAAACTTCTCACCTCAAGATTGCTGGGAAGGTATTTTCTTTCTAAATCCCAAGGAGGTAACTCAGCAAACATCACCATTAAATGATCAATAAACCTAAAAGCCAAAATACACTTGGTTAGCTTAGATGAAGTGGTCAGCTTCAATAATTTGTACAGTTGCATTTGAACGATGGTAAAAATACGTTTGCAAATTAGACAATAGACTTGAAAGTAAGTTTAAAACTTACTAATAGTTTCTTCCCTTCAAACTCATTGCTTTTCCAGGGAGACCAAGGCCCTGTTGTAACTCATGCCATTGGTTTCATACTTGAGCAATGCAACAGCAGATTATTTTTAACTTTTCGTTTACACACTGAAAAAGATGCCAAAATAAAACACCCTGCATTTTGTCTAAAATTGATTTTCCTCCTACATGGTCCCACCAGCACCACACTTCATCAGAGCACTCAGAATACGCTTGTGTGTCGGAGGCTTGTTCATTTTGGTACTTCAGGAGTGCTGGTGAGCAGTTTGTTCTAAGAACCCATTTTCACTTCCTTTGGTCACAAAAAGGTGCAGTGAACACTACTGTGCAAGAACCACAACTTTATAAATCTGCTCACACGGTGGTTTTAAGCCCTAAACTTACTAGTAGATCTGAGGAATACCTATCTCCCTGCAAAAAAAAAAGTTACAAATCCCAAGTTTGTTTAATGTGGCAAGACCAGAAACTGAAGTTAACACCCAGAAGAGTGGAATTCCCGCTTTGCCAGTCACTTGCTTATAGCCTGAAAGGTCTGCAGGACTTCAGTCAGGCAAGCCGGAAGCCCTAAGGAAAACAATGGGTTCACTGGTGGTTACTAGAGGTCCCTCTTGGAAACTTATTATAATTTTTAAGTTTAATCCTCTTTCTGAGACTCCATATTTGGAAGGCTTTGAAACCACACCTTAATGAACCTCTAAAATCCATGCGTACAGATGGGTCACTGGTGTTACTGGCCACTGGTCTAAGCTTGCAGTGCAAGCCCTTTTAATCACACTGGCTGAATATGACTTGTTTCTCTACAGTATAAATTTACGTAATGTTGAGGTTTTGGCCCTCATATTTTAAAGCAGCATTCATAAATCATAGAATAATTCAGGTTGGAAAGGACCTCAGGTCATCTAGCGCAACCTCTTCCTGCTCAAAAGCAGGGTCAGCTATGAGATTAGAAATCTGGAACTACTTCATTAGCATGGCAGGGTTTCACTTGCTGTCTGTTCTCATCTACTCAAACATCTCCTTTATGCAAGAACGATGCTGACAGCGCATTTACCTGGAGTTCTCGTGAAAAGCCGCAATGAAGTCTGTTTGCCCGTGCTCGGGGTACAGAAAGAGGACAGGCCAGTTCAGGTTGCCATCAGCATCTAAGTGCACCTTTGCCCCCATGGCATTGTCAGCGTGGAACCCATCTAAGGATATCTCAGCCAGGCCATCTGATATTTCCTCTTCGCCATTTGAAGGCTCAAGAGCCAGCTTGATATTTCTTTCCTGGAGGGGAGGAAGGAAAAAAAACCACCATTAAACCAACCAAATAGGTAGGGTGGGGAGAATAAGAGAAAAAAATTAGCAGTCAGTAAAAGGACAAATCGTGTCATTCTTATTAATGAGTCAGCTCTTTAGCATGTCATCAAATGCCTTCCTACAGTATCAGACTCAGGTGACTGGTCTTCCCAGTAGAATCCAGAACCTCAGCCAGACACCCAGACTCTTCATAAAATGGATGAGGAGAGGTGGGAATCCAGCCTGCATGCTGACAGATGAGCTTGAGAAAACGTGGGGAAAGGAAGGCATCTGAAATCCTGTTCTTCGGGACCTAGCAGGCATAACTTCAGGGTTACATGAACTACATGCACCAGCTCCTGGGAAGATCCCCTCTTTCAGAAAACTGAATAAAGCTCGTTCTTTTCTTTGGAAAGACAACTGCAGAAGAGGAGATCGGATTCACATAATAGCCAAAAATATTTTAACATAGCCCAAACGTTTGCTGAGGAGGGAGAGGATCCAGGATTGATTCTCTCCTCCACCCCACCGGATGGTTATCTTCTGTCCTTCCACTCAAGTAACGCCCACCGGCAGCAAAGAAAGCAACATTCATTGGGCCAGTGTGATGTTACAGCCCAGCAACCAGAGCACTCTCTTAGATGCTCAGTCCACCTCCTAACAGTCGGTTCGTATTCTGCACTAGTTGTTAACCGACATATGGCAACCTGGGAGCTGGGGCTAGAGTTACGCAGATAAGGAGAATCACGGTTTTAACTCAGTTATTTGGCTTTAGCCCTCAAAAGCCTGTGTATGGGAACGACCTCTTAGAGACAAACAACAGAGCTCTTAAAAAGAACAAAATCAAAACAAACCACACAAAACCAAACCCTCTCACCGACCCACCTTTATTGCCGCAAGTAAAATTTCCTTTTGACACTGTTCCTTCTTCTCCATCACCTTTGCTTTCCTTGCATCTCGCTCCTCAGCTCGCTACATGTAAGAAAAGGTTGCACCACAGTCACACACAGCAAGTCAATGCCCATCACTGCTCTACCCTGCCGACGAGTGGAGAAATCAATGCAGATCTCCAGAAGGGTCCCCTCAGGCTCTTTGCCCTACACACCTCAACAACACGCACTACACGGAACCACCACTCAATTCTGTTTGGGGACATTACACTACACACGAACTCGTGTGGAGCACTCTTCAACCAAGGATCCCAAAGTGCTTCTTCACACAAAGTAGGCAACAAGCATTGTAGACGCTAGACTGCCTTAATATTTACCTTTAATTTGTCAGCTTTAGCTCTCATTTCCACAAGCTTTTTCTCCTTTGACTCTATTCGCAAGCCCTCCTCACACCATGCTATCGCTTCAGAGAAATTCTTTAGCTCCATGTGACAGAGAGCTCCTGGAAGGATTAAGATTTTAAGTTTCTAGTATTGGAGTCAGTATACAGCTACTACACAAAGTGGTGGTTATAAAGACACCATTAGCCCTAGTGCTTTCAAGAGGCATATACAGCAGCGCACGCTATTGTCTTGCGTCATCATGTTCAATCACAGACTTCCAGCAAGTCTATTCAGCTGAGAAGAAAATCTAAACTATTTCAGCAGTTCAGGTATCATTTGCTCATCTAGTCACAGAAATCATCAGAACAATGCTAGAAGTGTCTGTTACAAGCAGAACTTTATCATTATAATTATCATAACAGTATTTGTCCCATAAGGAAAAATAAAGTGGTTATTTCCAAGGAGTGAGAAATGCTGGAGGCGGGAAAAAAAACACCCCCCCCCAAAACTAGTATTGTGGAAGACAGCAAAAATTATGCTGTGTTCTACAGAAACAGGTCCAATGCCTTGACAGATATAGAAGCCGAAGAGCAAAGAGCAGAAAGAAAGTGTTTTGATTGAAAATCCAAAGCAAAACAAGAGAATAAAATCTCGTACAGTAACCACTTTACTTTTTTTAAATGAATGCTGTCCAGAAGCAAAGTATGATACATGCTCACAGCAATTTAAGGGTTATAAACGCTGTTATTTAACAACAGAAACATGCAGCGAAACACAGCAACATCTAACAACAGTCTATTTCAGGGCTTGTAACAATAACAGCATAATAAGTAAAACTAACATGTGCAAAGCTGTTTTGAAACGATGTTCCTTGCGCTCCATGCAGGAACATGTGCTTTAACTCTTACCTCTTATGATTGCTTTGAGATGGGTAGGCTTTAGCTTTTTTGCTTGGATGGCATCATTGAGAGCAGAACGGTAATTACCTATAAAGCAAGCACAACTGCTCAGAACCTTTAATTTATGTTTAAAATCCAAGCAGATCCCAAGCTTATGTGGAGACCCTAATTCGCTGTTTCTACAATCACTGTGAGGTATGCAGAGGAAGAAAGAGCAAATTAAGAGCAAGAAGCGAAAGGACAGGAATCAGTCATACAGGTGAGAGATAAGTAACATGAGTGTGAGCAAACCAACTCCCAACTGCAAGACACAACAGCACTAAAAGGCCAAGAACACCTTCTCTGCTGCATGGATGCTGTTGGTAGGATAGGTGGTAGCTTGAGGAGGACACAGGCAGGGAAGAGCGACAGAATGTGTTGCTTCAATAGGTTTCTGAAGCCAGGTCATCCCCCTGTAGTTCCAATCACTCTGTGAATCTGATCAGCATCAAAAGCCACCGGCTTTGCCCTCTCCTGCAGCCAGGGCTCGAGCAGCAAGTAATAGCTGCAACGAACAAAGCCCAAACCCTACACGCAGCCACATGCTGAAGCAAGACAGGTCTTCAGGGATCAAGGTGTCTTTCTCTCGGGAATAAACTACTTAGTATGCTGTATCACAAAATAGGCAAAGAAGAACCCAAAATAGGGAGGAAAAGCACTTTTAGACCACAAAACCCTCTTCCCAGCCTGGTCCGGGGCAGGATGGTGCACCTCTCCTTACCCAGGTAGAACTGGGCAGCCCCTCGGTTTGTGTGCAGCATGGCGTTCAGCTCGGGGTCCTCGCATTTCTTTTTCAGCCCCTCAGTGTAGGCGACGATGGCTCTCTTGTAGTCCTTCTCCCTGAAGTACTCGTTCCCTTCGTTTTTGTACATCCTGGCCAGCTCTGCAGGGGGAGGACAGGGGGACTGGGCCTGAGCGGGGGGCGCTGCGCCCCAA
>NW_009259308.1:7843182-7845259 GCF_000687185.1 Egretta garzetta | reverse complement strand
GGCACGATGGCAGAGCCACACGTCCCACATCGTGGGACGATGTCGCCGGTCAGCGCCGCTGGGGTGGCAGCAAGCTGTTCCTCACGGGAGCCCCGGCACGGCAAGCCCCACGCTGCAGCGGGCACGTACGAGCGGGATGTCACCGCCCCACGGGACAGGGTTGCTTACAGCCTACAAGCAACAACATGGCCTGGACATTCTTACCCCCAGGCTTTGCGGGTCCTCAAATTCCTCGTTTCCCTGTTAATTTTTTTGCAAAGATTTACTGAGGCTGCATCCCTGAAACCACACCGTCACCACCCAGCATCTCACCAGCCGGACTGACCTACAGGGCTGGGGTGTGGATGCCTGACACCATTCTTCACGTAATTCCTGCAGATTTGTAGCGCTGTGGCGTTTTCAAGGTGAACGAGGCTCTAGAGTTCACCTTTTTGAGTTAGTTAAGATTAACCTCCACCTTTATGGAACCTCGGTGTTTCCAAAGAGAAGATGCAAACAGAGGAAAGGTGCCTTCCTTTCTCTCCCTCTTAAAATCCCCCATGCTGAGAACTCTGCACCCGAAAAGGGTGTGGGAAGCCCTCCCGTCCCCTCTCCTGCAGCCTCTGCTGTCACATGCGCCCAACAGAGGCCATCGCCAGCCTGTCTGCCATGGCCAGGCAGCGAGGGGCTGACCCTGCCAGTGCTCCCGCAGCCGCGCGAGGTTACACATGCCGGTAAAAGCAGCTGGTGGTGAGGGTCTGTAGCCAGAGGCAGCAATGTCCCTGGCCCCACAGGGTAATGTGGGCTGACCCCAGCTCAACCCCAGCACTGGGCTGCAAGACACCCCTGGCCAGCTCCGACGTGAGCTGGGTTCGGCTCCGCTCACCCAGAGCCATTGCCGACAACCTACACGTCCTTGAAAAGGAACCAGGGCTGTTCAGATGAACTTAGCGCAGCGAAGATGAGAGATTCGGAGACGGGGAGTTTAAGGGACTTGCACTTTACTCAGCAACTCAAAGACACCTTCCTTGGTGAGGAACAAAACCTCACCAGTGTTCTGATTCCAGACCTCGAAGACTGGGGGCTCCTCGCAAACCCTCTTCCCGGCTACGACCACGTAGGGATAACCCAGTTTGCGGGCGTCCTTCAGCCTTCTGCCGATGGTCAGCTGTGTCCTGTCATCCAGCACCGAGTCGCCGGCGAGGTGGGGCAGTGCTTCCATGAGGTCATCGTACACTCGCTCCATCAGCATGGCTCCCTCCTCCTCCTCTTTGCTGCCTTTTTTGGGGGGAATGAAGCAGAGCTGGTAGGGCGCGATGAGGCTTGGCCAGCGGATGCTGTCCTCCGTAGAGAGCACCTCGATGGAGGCTGCCAGGATGCGAGTGATGCCCAGGCCGTAGCAGCCCATTTCTGCCAGCTGGGGCTTGTTGTCAGGGGAATAGAAGACAGCGTTGGAGACAGAGGAGTACTTGGTGCCCAGATAAAACGTGTGCCCCACTTCGATCCCTCTGGTCTGGGTGAGTTTTTCTCCACACGTGGGGCAAGACGTTTGCTCCCCATTTAGCGTTTCCACATTGGCCGCAAAATGTCCGTCAGGGCACACCGCCAGCCTGTCCTCGCCGACATCTGCTGGGAGCTGGAACTCGTGGGACACGGTGCCGCCGATGTTGCCCGTAGCTGCCTGCACTCTGACAAAGGGAAGGCCCAGGCGGTCGAAGAGGCTGCGGTAGGCGTCGCACACCAGGTTGTACGTCTGCCGAGCCGCCTCTCCGGAGGCGTCGAAGCTGTACATGTCCTTCATGTAAAACTCCCGGCTGCGCAGCAAGCCGAAGCGGGGCTTGGGCTCATCCCGAAATTTCCTGGTTACCTGGTAGAGGCGCAGCGGGAGCTGCTTGTAGGACAGATTGCTCTGAGCAGCCACCAGCTCTGTCACCGCCTCCTCGTGCGTGGGGCCCAGGCAGTAGCCCTTGCCGTGCCGGTCAGCCAGCCGGAAGAGCTCCGGCCCCATCCCGTCCCAGCGGCCGCTGGCACGCCACAGCTCGGCAGAGCTCAGGCTGGGCATGTTCAGCTTCTGGCCCCCCCCCGCCCCCCCTCCCCC
>NW_009259308.1:7836145-7841959 GCF_000687185.1 Egretta garzetta | reverse complement strand
TACAGGGCTAACACCGCAAGGGGTTTCTCTACTCCTTTTTTTAATTAACAAGGTTTTAGAAAACTGAGAAGGTCCTGACAGCTTGTGAGAGAGACGGCCACTCTGCAGAACCTGCTGCCACCCTGACGACTCACAGGGACAGCGACCGCTCGTTCATCCTGCCCTTGGAAGAATCGACCTTCGTTGTCTCAAACATCAGCCTCACCAAAGCCATCCTCCCCATGGCGATCGCGGCTTCAGAGAGCTGGATCACCTCCAGCGTGCAATGGTGGCAGACCACCCTCAGCTCCTGCTGCAGGTGCTGCCGTCAGAATTTCTCCTCAGCTTTCTTAACCCGCTGCTCCACCTCCTGCATCAGCATTTCCATCTTCAGCTTCTTCTGGCCAAAGAGCACGAGCAGTGGCTCTGGGAGGCACCGCAAGCTCTCAGTGGAGCCCACAGTGCCCAGTTCGATGGCCTGCTTGAAGCATTCCATGGCAAGTGTTTCCTGGCTTTTAAGCTACAGGCATTCGCCCCTGAAGAGCTGCAGTTTGGATATGGTATCGCCCAGGTCAAACTCCGTGGCTTTGTCCAGGAGTTTCACCCACCAGGAACGGTTCTTCCGCAACATCCACGCTCATGTAATAGTAAAAAATAGTAAATAGAGGAGGGGCAGGACAAAATGGGCTGTCAGGAGAAAAGAGAGAGCAACGGCTGCCTCCAAGGATGGCATTCCCCATCGGGCTCTGGGGAGAGGAGTACTAGAGCGTGGCTGACCTGCTCTCAGCATCGTGTCTGTAGTGTGCATGCGAGGCTGGAGTCCTGCTCCCATCCTTGTGTCAAATGTCTCCTACTGCTTGGCTCCAGGTGGCTTTTCAATCCTGTAAGCTCTCCAAATTCTCTCCCAGCTAAGGCTGGTGTTAACTGTAGTGATCCCACAGTTCCCTGTTCCTGCCTTCAGCCCCACTGCACCTCACCGTCTCCCTCGCACTGAACTGGAACCGAGCCCAAAAGGAGGGAGAGGCAGACAAGGGCCAGTCTCCTCAGTCTCTGTGGTCTGACTTTAGGGCTAAGAGTTAATGAAAGCCTGGGGACACTGCAAGGAGCTCCCTGGGATCTCAGGGGTACGATGTGCCCATCCTCACATGGCCCATGTCCAGGTTTGTCCTCAGTCATGGACAAACCTGGAGGACCCTTTCGAGGTCATTCTTAGAATGCTTGAGTTTCCATCTGTCAGGCGCTGGGCCCTGCCCCATCTTGGCACGTTCCAGGTCTCGCAGATACATCTTCATATGGATTTGGAGACCAGAGGAAACTCATCGGCTTGTGCCCAGCAGCAGGATGGATGATGAAACAATGTGAGCACAAACCACCAGCATGCATCAGGTCAGCTCCTTGGCCGTGCCAAGCTACACCAGAGAGCCAGGCCAGCTTGCCCAGCACCAGCACCTGAGTGTCCAAAGCATAACCCCCAGGAAAGGTGGTGCAAGCCCCTGAGATGCTGCTCATCTGGTTGAGCCTGGCTGTAAATTTGGTTCCTGGTGATCATGGGGGCCTTGAAAGCAACTCGCCCATCTGCTCCCCCTTCCAGGGTCAGGCATGGGGGCAGCGTGCCCTCACATGTTCAGGGCTTGAACTGCTTGGCTGTAGGAGTGCGCTGGAAGAAGGGCTGAGAAACCAAAAGCCTTTTTCTTGAGTCATTTCAGCTTTCTTCAGTCAAAGCTGGCAGACAGACACCAGCCAGCACCCAGTGACCATCTCTGCTGCACTTTTCAGCCTCCTGCCTCTAGCTCAAAGGAGGTTAAGCATCTCTGAAGAGCAGTTGTAAGCACATATTAAAGTACTCCACTAGAGGAGGAGATTTCACTTCACCGAGCCTCATTTTATGAGGAGTTAAACAATCCCATTTAAATACCAGGGAGTTAGAATGCGTCCTTATTTTATTTAAAAATCGGATTTGAAGAAATCTTCATGATTCTTCTATAATGCGAAATACTCACTAATGTGCGCTCCTGCTTACAGGGGCCTGAAAATGAGCAAAATCAAGGGATTAAAGAACACATTTTGATTGATTTATGAGCATTAAAGCAATTAAACAGTCAAGCCAGTTCTGTGAGGTGACTCAGCATCCTGTAACATTGCCCAGAGGGAGCTGGGGGAGTCCCTTGGTGCCAGAGCCAGGGTCTGGCCCAGATTGCCTGGCTGCCAGGGAGCAACTTCACTCCCAGACCGGCCTTCACTGGTTTTGTCAGGCAATTACTTCTCCCTATGTGTTTCTCACTGCAATTAAACAACCAATGCAAACGCTGCCTGTGGCTATCTCGGAGGGCAGAGGAGCGGGGCCGTTCCCTGCGGGAAGGGGACCTGCCTGCGCCTCGGACACTGTGCTGACCCCAGTGAGGACTTGGCTGTGCCCAGGTGCAGTATGGCTGCCACCCAAGCTGCGGCTCCTGCAGGACATCTAGTGCCATACTTCATAGCCCTCTGGCCATCTCCTCCTTGCCCGGGAAGTGGAAGGGCTTTGCCAGGTGGCTCAGGACCAGAGTGTTGTCTTTCACTGTTTCTATCGCCTGTTTGAGCCACAGAAGTGAAACACGTTTCCATCAGTGACTTATTGCCTGCTGTGCTGATCAAAGGGACAAAACCATCTTGGATTGATTCGCTGGGGCGGTGTTTTAACCGGGAGGGTTTAAGGCCATACAAGAGACGCGGTCTGTGGGGAAAGCTGATATCTCTTATTAAATCAGCAGACGGGACTGAATGGAGGGCTAAGCTCAGGGGTTATGTGCCTGAAAGCCTGTCTGTGCTCCTTATTTTTTCCAGCTGTGCTGGGGGAATCTAATAAAGGTACTGCTGTCCTTGCAGCCTTTCACTGAACTGCTCGCCTGCTGCTTGGCCGGGGGCTGATTTATGCCATCAAGGCCAAATGTGTGGCCTGAGAGGGGGTGTGCCCTGCACATGGCGGGACCCAGGGTCTCGGCTCCCATCTGGGGCCTTTCTTCTTTGCCCTGGGGCATCTCCAGGGGGAAAAATGCTGAGGATGGGGGGGAAGATGAGTGAAGGACCAAGCAGGTGATGGCAGCTGTCTCGAATTAGTCCCTGGTACAGCAGCGCTGGGTGTAGCACCTTGCCAAAGCTGAGAGGGGTTCCGTCTCAGAGAAGCCACAGTCCTGGATCGCCGTGGGTGGTGGAAAATGCTTTTTTGCTTTCTAGCAGCATCCCCAGGTAGCACCCGGCTGGGGCTAGGGAAGAGAAGTCAGGGCAGGCAAGAAGCTAAGCCATTCAGCAGCCGAACCTCTCTCCATCCTGTGGAGGATTTGCCATTTGGGCTTGGGGTCTCAGTGCAGGCAGGTGGCACATTCTGACTGTCCCTGGATGTGCTTTTACACAGCCTGTAGGGTTGGTGAGCCCCCAGCGCTGGCTCACACGCCTGGCTGACCAGCTTACCTGAGTACTTTCATTCCCTCCCCAGTGTTGTTGCTGTAAGTGCATGGCTGCAGGACAATGTTTTTATGCCCAGTGAAGTGGTAGTTGCAGGGTTCGTCTTGGATTCACCCCTCATGAAGTTATTGGGGGATATAACATTACCACATGTCCCCTGCACCCTGGCAGCTACCCAAGGTGCAGGCGCTCCTGAGTAACTCTTGGGTACTTTCAGACAGTTCCTCATGAGCAGACAACACTTCTGAAAATAAATTACACTAATAAAAATAAAGTAATTAAATCAATCAGAAGAACGCATATCATCATCTGAGGTTCAGGGCTACCTTGGATGTAGGTACACAGAGCATCCATCAGTGCTGGATGCACCACACCATGAGTTACGCCTGTGTAGGGACTAGAGATGGGTTTTACACAGATGGGTTTGGGGTTCCCCTCTTGCTGAAATAATCCATGTCTCCTATCTCTGTAGTGGCTGTTGGAGGATTCAATGACTTGTTGGAGCAGCGCCAGGGTCCTGCTAAAGGTGGGCAGCCTCTTCTGCTCCTGGCTGCCATGGCTCAGCAGGATCCCATCCGGCCTGCAACAGGAGCAAGCAGCATGACTGGGACTGGGCAGCAAACCCCACTTTCTGCACCAAACAGCAGCCCAGTGCCAGGGGAACCGGCTTCCTCAGGCCTGGCTTGCTCTTGTCTGAAATGCCATGGGTGTTAAGGGGGCTGGTGAGCTTCCCCTGCAAAGATCATGGATGTGGATTGCCTTGCCCAGACCCACCAGTGCTCACAGATGCAGCAAATACAGCACCACAGAGGACACCAGCACCCAGAGCATCATTTTATTGCCTAAAGTGGGATTGGCAGGTTGGGTTGTTGCTTTAAGAATTTATTTTTAGCAGCTTAGATATAATTTGTCCCTATGAAAGCCTGGTAAATGGTTGGATTGAGCCCTGAATCTGTTACTTTAGCCAGGCTGGGACCCTCCATTACAACCAGGATCCCTGCCTCAACCCTGCTGCCTGCTGGCCCTGTCTGCTCCAGGGAGGGGACATTCCCTGGGGAACCGGGATGCTGGGTGCCACGGTGACGGCTGCCATGGCACGGGCTGCCACCATCCCCAGAGCCCTCTGGGACCAGAGCTGCCAGCATGGGGCTGCAGGTGCTTCCTGGGGACATGGGCAGCCAGGTGAGGCCACCGGCTGGGCTTGCCTGGATGCATGGGGAGAGATGGACTTACCGGTGTAGCTCTCATCACCTCCCAGATTGTCTCTGCCCACTGGGAAGCAGCTTCTTGCTTGGGGACTTTTTGCATGTGATGGTCTGGGACACCCAGCTCAGGCTGGCAGCACCCCAGGGTGGAAGTGTGGGATGTGGGGCTGCTCATGCCGGAGCTCGCTGGGGCCTTACTGGTGCTCAGCAAACACAGAGCACGGAGGAGTGAGACATGGAGCAGCAGATCCCCATGTCCACCTCCCCTAACCACCCCTCTTGACCCTGCTGCAGAGCCACAGCCGGCCGAGCATGGGTTCAGCCCCATGCTCCAGTTCCGGCACTGCTGATGGCAGTGCCCTGGCTCTGTGTTGCAGGGGAAAGCACTGGCCTCTGGCTGGGTCAGAGCAGAGAAGGGCTCCCAGTTTAGTCAGCTGCCCCATTTCCAGTTCAAGGAGATGATGAAGAGGCGCAAGCGCCAGGTAACAACTGGGTTTCATCTGCCCTCCGTGCACATTTGCTGGGGCCGAGGGGTGCAGGCAGCACCGTTCAGCCCTGTCCTCACCCTCCCCGCTCTCCCCCTGCAGCAGGAAAGGCTGGGCCCGGGAACATACAACATCAGGGACTTTCTGCAGGAGACACGGCCCTCCAGCCTCCGGGGGATCTGCGATACGAGGGAGCGGCGGTTCAGAGATGCCCACAAGGTATGTCACACCCTGGCACGGGAGATGCTGGGGAATGGTGCCTGCCAGCTGTGGGACTTGGCTGCAGGTGGGTGCCTCTGGAGAGCAAGCCCTTTGCAAGGGTGAGGAGCTACCGTGGGCACCATGTCCTCCTGCTGGGCTGGGGACTGTCCCCCTTGCCAAGGCTGCCCACAGCCACCCCACCTCTCTGCAGGACTGTTTCCCTGGCCCTGGCACGTACGGCCCCCAGGGGAACCCCTACACCCTCCTTGAGGAGAGGGACAAGCGCTCCGCCAGCACACGAGGGCTCATGGACAGTGGAATGCCGCAGCGTGCCCTGCCAGCAGCCGTGGTGAGTCCTGCCCCTTGCCCTGGGGACACGCTGGTGGGGTGGCCCTGTCCCCCCGCTGAGCACAGCCCCTGCTGCCTTTCCTCCCACATCTGCAGGGCAGCGGCCTGGGACCTGGCACCTACGACCTGCCCCACAGCAACAACAAGGGGCTGAC
>NW_009259308.1:7830330-7836020 GCF_000687185.1 Egretta garzetta | reverse complement strand
GGCCCCCCGCTGAGCACAGCCCCTGCTGCCTTTCCTCCCACATCTGCAGGGCAGCGGCCTGGGACCTGGCACCTACGACCTGCCCAGCAGCATCAACAAGGGGCTGCGGCGGGCGGCCGGCCCCGGCCCCTGCCAGCTCTTCTTGGGGGACAGGTCGAAGCCCACTGGTGGTGGCCGTCACACCTTGGAGGTGCGTTGTCCCGGGGCCCCACACCCAGATGGGGTTTCTCAGCAAGCCATGGCATTGCCAACACACTGCTGTAAGGATGGAGAGCTGCTTTACGCCAGCATCTGTCCCACTTGGATTTTGCTCTTTGACTTCCCCTGGATCCTGGAAAAAATACACCCACGCCGCAGCATTTGGGGAGTGAGCGGGCTGCAGGCACCATGCAGGAGAGTCGGCTGGTGCCTGTGAGCTGTCATGGCACGGGATGGATGGGATGGCCCAAGAGACCACCGGCAGCTGAACCTCTCACTCCACTCCCTTGTCCCAGCAGAGGAGCAGCACCGAGCTGAGCACTAGCGCTGTCAAGGGTTTCCTGGACGAGCTGACATTGAAGGAGAATAAGAAGAAAGGCTGCTTCAGCACCCTGCCGAGGAACCCAGGCTGCCCCACAGAGAGGATCTTCTGGGCCACGCTCAGCCAGTGCCCAAGGGAGGCGGTCAGTGGGAGCATGGACATCAGCACCAGCCGGTGTCGCCGGCATCCCTGGTGGTGCAGCGGGTGCCTGGGGTGGGGGTGCATTAGGCCCTGGGGGGATGGACAGATGGATGGATGGATCTCTGATGTTGTGCAGCTCTTTTTATGAGCTGAAGTGTAACAGGTTTCCTCCTGCCCAGTATGCAGCAGGGCCAGGCTCCTACAACCCAAAGCCTGTTGAGAGAGCAGCATACTCCAACCAGCCGCCATTCTGGTCATCTGCCAAGAGATTCGACAGAAAGTCCTACCGCCTATTCACCGGGAGCGAGGTGTGTGAACGGACAAGGCAGTGAGAGAGGGGTGTAGGAAGGGTCAGGCTCTGAGCTTCCTCCATGACCATCCCAATCCATTACGAGCACCCCTGAGAGAGGACAAAACTCTTCTGAGCCAAAGTAAGGGCAGGCACTCCTCACCAGAGTCAGCCAGCTAAACGTTAGGTGTGTCCTCTGAACAGAGAAGCACCCCAGCAGAAGTCCCACATCAGGTGGCTGGCTGTGACAGAAGGGCAGACGGACCTCAGGAGGTGCTTTTCTCTCCCCGTTGATTATCAAGGAAACCTGGGCAACTTGGCCAGATATCCATCCTTTGGAGAGGAGATCAGTCCCTCTCTGGGTGCTGTTCTTGCCCAGAACAGGCTGCTAAAGAACAAATGTTGAATAAAGGCCCACAGCCCAGTGTCCTGCCGGGTCAAGGGAAAGGTGTCCCCTGCATACAGCAGCACGCTGAGCACTCACCACTGAGCCGGCACTGCCCATAGGCAGTGAGCTTGGCTGGTGCTGAGCAGCGGGGCAGGAGCTCAGCAGCGACCACGTTCTCTCTGCCTGCATCCTCAGGCCTTTGCCCTTTTCAAGGGATGCTTGGACAACCCTTCCCATTAGTTTTGCTCTACATCAGCTGCAAGCAAGCGGATGCACTTCACGGATGAGGGCAGCTGGGTTTGAGTCCTTTTAGGCCCCAGGAGCTCCTTGTATCCTCCTAGAAAGTCATATTCTGCTGCTCGAAACCTGGTTTTTCCTCTAGCGGCATCAGCAGCATGTTGCAGAGCCAGTGCAGGTAGGAGCCCTTCTCTTAGTACCCATTCCTGGAGCTGTATTCATCTTGGCAGCTTCCCCACGGAGAACCAGAACAAAGCCTAGCAGGCTCAAAGCAGATGGGGAGAGCTGTAGTCTGAAATAGTCCACCTTGGCTTGGATGAGGAGCAGGCTTCCACGTGGCTTTTCTCCTTTATCCAGCTGAGTGGGGAACAGGCAGCTTGAAAGAGGTCAAGGATGAAGACAGCTGTGTAATTGCTGGGGAACTCAACAGATTACATTTCAGCAGGGAGGTTGTGACAGGGCAGCCCTTCGCTACAGCTAGCAGTAGGTGACTGGTGAGCATGCTCGAGCCCGCAGAGCTAATCGGCTCCTTTATGGACCGCTGTGACGAGAACTGCTCGTGAAGGGGACTGGCTGGGCTAACACCGATTTTTGTGTCTTCTCTTCCCTCCCCTGCAATATAGGGCCAGTTTGGTTAAGAATTGCCACATATTGTTGTATTTTTTGCAACTGAAGGCCTGGCCACGTAAAGGCACTACCTGGTTTTGCCCCACTTGTATGCCTCACGCTGCCTCTGGATGGGTAAGCACATTAGCCCTTCTCCTTCCAGAATCCTGTAGGTGTGGGTCGCTACGACATCACCAAGCATGAAAAATACCCTCAGAAGACGAGATACCAGTCCCTGTACCAGTGTGATGCACAGCGGTACCTGAGCAACTTGAAGAGGGATGCCTACTTGCTGTAAGTCTGACAGACAAGGGGGCTGTAAGTGTTTTCACACCAGTTTACAGGAAAATCATCTTGAGCGGCTCTGAGGAGACAGAGTGCACATTAGTGAGACTGCAGCTGATGCGAGATGGGGTGCTCGTGCAGTTAAAGCACCGGACTGGGACTGAGAAATGCCCACCAGCCCCACCGCAGGCTCCCTCTGTTGACAGGGAGGTTGAGATTGCTGCACCTCCCTTCCCAGGAGAGCAAGGAGACCTTCGTGCTTCCCCACCATGTAGGGGCAGTGGGAGGGTTAAAGAATGACTGGCTCTGGAGGCACTTCACAGATGCCAGGGTGGTGGTTGTATCTTGTGAACTGCAACTTGCCTGCAGTGGAGGTGGTGCAAATAGTTTCCATCGTGTCAGAGGCGGCAGCCTGGGAAGGAACTGTGAGGTGGATGGATACACAGGCCGCCTGGGCTCATTCCCAGTGCCGGCACTGGACTGCTCAAAAGCCCTCAGCAAAAATCACCTTCTCAGGAATCCAAGGAAGGAAGATAACAAGGCTCACTTTCACTGCAAAGGGTTTTGAAATGGCCAGCATGAAAACCCTGTGAAGCAGTTAGGAAGGACAGTAACGACCTCAGGGTAGCCCATCGCTCTCATTTGCTTGTGGCCAAGATTAGCAAACTGCTGCGGTGGCACTACGGGCTGGCAGCTCTGCAAGGGTCTGTCTTGAGCTCCAGAGAGTAGTTAGAAACTGGCCTTGGCCAAATATAACTGGGCAGCTTTTGGCAGGGCAGCCAGAAGTTAGCTATCCTGTGATGGAGAAAGCCTAATGGAATCCAGCTCTCCGTATTGCCCAGCTTTGTTAATTTTGCACTTCCAGTAGGAATAAAAAAGAAATCTGAACAGCGAGCAGGGCTTGGAATTCAGATGCATCTCTCTGACCAAGTGGTGCTAGCTCCAAAATCACTTTTCAAGCTACAGCTTTTAAGAGCTCTGTTCACCTCCATGCTCATTAAGACTAATAAAATTAATCCAGCCAGTAATTTGAGCCCGCTGAATCGCATCCTCTTTCTACAGCGAGCGGCTCAAGCCCATTGCTGAAAATAACTGGAGTGATCTGATTTCTGCTCCACGTTGTCCAGACATCTCTGAAGAAATCACTGCTGTTTTCCAAACATAAGATGGTGCTGGGAGCCCAAATCAGTCAGTAAATGGCGGACGCGCCAGCAGATGAGACGGGGTAGATGAAAATACAGCATGCTGGCACGCAAGTCAGGAGGTAGGAAACAACTCTTGTTCTGTGGTAATAAAGCACTCATAGACAACCAGCAACCTAACTGTTCTGTCGAGCCACCCGTTATTTCCACCTTGGACTCTATGAAAGATGCCAGACAGTGCACGTCCTCCCAAGGAAGGTCCGCTGGCTCACGCAGCTCGTTCAGCGCTGCCTTTCAAACGGCCCTCGTACTGGGCCGGGCCGAGATGGAGTTAATATTCCCCACAGCGGCCCTCACAGTGCTGTGCTTTCTACCGGTAGCTGGGAAGGTGCTGGCAACACAGCGGTGCTTTGGCTACTGCTGAGCAGCGCTCGCGCAGCATCTGGGCTGCACCTCCAACATTCCCTCACCACCACCAGTGGGCTGGGAGGGGGCAAGATCTTGGGAAGGGACACAGCCAAGACACCCGACCCAGCCTGACCAGAGATGTTCCATACCATATGATGTCGGCTCAGAGGTAAAACTTCAGGGAAAGGAGGAAGAAGGGGGGGGCATTCAATTTTTACATTTTGTCTTCCGGAGCTACAGCTACGTGTACTGAAGCCCTGCTTCCTGGGAAGTGGCTGGACATCGCCTGCTAATGGGAAGTAGAGAATAAAATCTTTGTTTTCCTTTTACTACCACACACAGCCTTTGCTATTGCTTTTATTAACCTGCCTTTATCTTGACCCATGAGTTTTTTCTTTTCCATCTCATTTTCTCCCTGCCTGTCCTGAAGAGGGGAGTGATGGAGCAGCTGGGTGGGCGCCTGGCATCCAGCCAGGGTCAGCCCATCACAGTGCTACCAAAAGAAGCTGCAGGTACCTGTTATGGGCACGGTGGTGTTACCACAGCTGAACAGCCCCAGGTCCGCCAGTACAACTCTACGGAGAGCTGGGCCTGAGCAAGCCGTACTACGGCAAAGTAGTCAAGAGTAGCCAGGCCTTCAGCATGCATGCATGCATGCATGCATGCATCCATCCATCCATCCCCCCATCCATCCATCCATCCATCCACCCACCTGTCCCGTGTCGTCTTTAAAGTAGCCGCCTGCAAGGATCTTCATCACAAGCTCTAATGTACAGCTTTGCTTGAATTAACAATGCAAATGTGTTTATAAGCAGCTGGAGGCAATTAGGGGGAATTTAGTGTCCTCATTCTGAATTTTGTAGGATATTAAAACCTGGAGGCAACAGAGGAAGTGAAATGAGGAGCCATGTCTGTGGTAACGAAGGATGGCCACAAAAAATGTACAGGGAGTACGCTGGTTCACTTAGAGTTAACCTTTTATATAAAGTCTCACACTAGTGTTTGGATCAGACTGGAATAATTAAATCTAGGTGTAATTACATGTTAGTTGTGGTTGATTAAGTATGCTAATTAATCTGCAATTATCCTTTGGTGGGGGCGATAATTGAACACAGGTAAAACTGCAGTGATTTAAGGAAATGATGGTTGTTCTAGTGAGGTGAGCACAGGAGGAAGGTCTCTGAAGGGGTGTGGGTGTGCTACAGCCATACTGCTGGGGTTAACAGGAGAGGACTGTGCAAAGTGGCGAAGTCAGGGCCAACACAGAACATGATCAAAGGAACGCAGGGCTTTGGCACCTGAAATGCAGTTTCGGGGGGCTGAGGCATTTGACATCCTGGATGTCAGGA
The DNA here is from genome assembly GCF_000687185.1 of Egretta garzetta. Lineage (NCBI taxonomy): Eukaryota > Metazoa > Chordata > Aves > Pelecaniformes > Ardeidae > Egretta > Egretta garzetta. Next base: position 7,830,655 of record NW_009259308.1, on the reverse strand, counting down.
GAAAGCCCGTGAGCTTCTCTCTGGGAAGAGCACTGGAAGAGCATGCACCAGCTGTGACCAAGGGAGGGCCAGGAACAGCTCTGACTAAGCCGACGGAGCTGCGGTGAAGGCGATTTTCAAGGAAACAGAAGATGTGGATGTGGAACTCCCCAGGCTGAAGAGGGCACTGAATCTTCATCCTCGCTTCTGTGGCTGCTCGTTTGAAACAGGGGTTAGATTTATTAGTGTGAAGCGAGAAGAATGAAGTAGCTATCCATGTGAATGGCTGTAGCAGCTAAATCCAAAATGGGGTTTTGTCCTCCTTGGACAAAACATCACAGGGAAA
>NW_009259308.1:7819812-7830288 GCF_000687185.1 Egretta garzetta | reverse complement strand
AGAGTGAGGTGTGGGGGGGAAATCAGGATAATTGGCATGAAGCTACATGGAGTTAGTGGGGCATAACAGAAGGGTTAAGGCTCAGCTATGAGGTGTTTGTTTTGTACAGGTGTGTCTTGGACCAGAGGTAATGGTAGACTCACAGACTTTAAAGGCATTCCTTCGAAGCTGTTTGCAGCACTAGGCTCCTCATCTCCCAACAGCCTCGCAAGCCTCCCGTCTCTTACCCAGTCAGCAGCTTTTCTCAGTCATCGCTGACTATTTGTAACAATGCAATAAGCACGAGGAGTGATAAACACAGATGTTGAAAAGTGAGTAATTGTTCATTAAAAGACACCACCTTGAACAGTATGCTGGCTAGATCTTTATTTTAAACAGCCCATACAGCCAAAAATTAAGAGCAACAGCAATTATGCATGTGTATGTCTGTGACTGATATAGTTACGGTACCCAATCACATCATACAAAATTTGCCAATAAATTAAGGAGTGAAAAAACAAATACAGTGCATACCTAAAGATCATCAGTACATAAGTGAGAGAAACACAGCCTAAGTAAAAGTATTTGCATATCCTCTAGCTGTTTTAACATTGCCCTTTAAAAGCTAATCAAACCCATTCTCACACTGTGCACATTGTCTTACAAGCACTGGGCTGAATCGTAGCTTTGCCCCCGGGACAAGGAAACTGCTCTTGTGCCGCGTCCCTCATAGGGGCAGGAGGGCGGACTACACCCCAAGAATCAGCGTTTGCCTTCCTGTGTACCCCCAAGCCTGGAACAGTGTAGCAGACGCTCCTGGATCACAGACACAGCTCCACCTCCTGCCTGGCTGCGTGGCTCGGGCGGCAGAGCAGGCTCTCTGCTCTGGCTGCGTCTCCCCTCGGCAGGCTGCCCCTGCTACTGCTCCCCTGCGTGGGATTTTAAGGAGTTCCTTATTTGCAGGCAATTTGCCCAGCGTGCATCACTGAGTAACAGGCCAAACTTACTCTTGTTACTGCTTTATCATTGGTTTCATCTGGACCGTAAACATCCATCTATCAATAAATAAAATCATTGGTTTAGCACTCGTATAAAAATTACAACACCTCCCACTGGTAACTGTTCAAAAAGTTCTTCATGTTTCCCCCGACGCAAGCCTCAAGAAAATTTCTTTCTTTTCCCTCAAGCTCAGTAAGGTTTCAAGTAACAATTTAAAGTACTGTTTGGACAAGACATGGGCTTGGTTTGGAACCGTGTTTCTGGCTACGGGGTCAAAACATTTCCACACTTCTACACTTGGCTGCCTGTACCATTCTCACCAGCGAGCGGCAGAAGGGGGAACTGAAGAGTACTTGCTGTTAATTTCCCCTCCAGGTGACTGAAACAGTCCTTTTACAAAGCCTATCAATCTAATCCAGCTAAAACAAAAAGCAAAAATGTCACTCGAGTCAGAACCAAAGCCTGTGTGTATCAACATTCACAAGAAGAGTTCTTCTTATCCACAGCCACTTGCTCTAACAAACCTCATATAAATAAAGCCTTGACTCCCTTTTCTTACTGGCCAGGACAGAACGGTCTGAAATAACCCACGTCTTCCTCCAACTGAGTATTTATAAGGCACTAAAATTAAGCAACAACCAATCCCCCCCCCCCAACCAAACCCAAAATAATCCAAATGAATTGACCCACAACAAGTACAAACAGAAACGAAAACTTGGCTATATGAAATAGCAGCAATTTTTTCAGTAGTCTGCGAAGCCAGAGCATTGATATTTTGGGGCAAAAAACCAATGCACTGTTAGCCAATTACAGAGTACCTAAACCCTACGTCCACTTACACTTTATAATCAAAATCAGTACAAATCTGATAGGCACAAGTAAAAAGCATTTTCTTCACACCTTGATGCTCAGTTTTGAAACCGAAGCCACTATTTGGGAGTTTAACTGCTCTGTTGAGATTACAGTACGGTACAACCCAAGCAGGACAGTACCACACAACACCATGCAGCGCTGGACAGCCGGAAGGTTATGGTACCATTGCTAAGCTGTTCTACAGGTTACTGACCAGAGGCAAATGTTTTTAACATCATGATTAATTTGACAATGCGTTTGGCTTTGGCACCTATTTCTGATCCCTCCCTACCATTTTCAAAAGTAATGTTAAATATAGCTATAGTATACAGCTGGTGTAACTCCAGTATTTTCATCCTTCCCAATTATTTCTTGGAAATAGGTGAATTCACCTATGTCACTACATCAGATACAAAGGCTAGCACTTCAAGATTTCTTAAAAACAATCACTTTGAGTATGGAAAACTGTCTTTAAAACATATGAACAAATATTAAACATAAATTTATAAAGCAGGAATTCATACCTCCAAACATCAACAAGAATGAGCTTATTTGGAGAACAATAAAGCTTTTTTTTAAAGGATATACTGACTAGCTATAGGTAAATTAATCTTTCCCTGATTGCTTCATTAGATCATCCAGGCTCAGTGCCTCGCAGCTTTGCAGATTTTGTCGTACACTTCTGGAAAGGCATCCTTGCAATTCATTTGCTCCCTCAGCTTGTGGTATAACGAACCATCAAACATATCCCAGAACTCCTCACGGGTCATATAGCAATCTGCATACAGCATCTGGAAACTTGAGAGAAAAACAGAAAGTGGGGAAAAAAAAAAGAGAGACAGAGATTCAGTATTAATTGCACCACAAGGTTTGAAATAGAATATTAAAAAAAAAATTCAGGGCAAGCTACAAATAGCAGATACTCAACAAAAAAAAAACATCGAAAATGCTTTTTAAAAACAAGCAAATACATTTGCTAACATGGATTACACTGGGACACCTGGCTAATTGTATTTTGCAGATTTAACATTACCATGATCTCTTTTCCAAGAGGAAATAACAAGTAATGGTGGAAACAGCCGAATACTGCTACAGTCATTTTGGTGAAGGGGAAGATGGGAAAAGAAAGCAGTTAAAATTAACTGTTGCTTTCAAAATGTTGTCCAGAACACTTCTTTAGCCGTCAGTGTACCGAAACTTTTGTTAGTTTTGCTACTACAAAGAGAAAAGGAGAAGGACAAAAAAATGTGTATAAAGCAGTGGTTCCTGTTTAGACATCCTAACCACGTGCAGCCAAATCTTCCGACACCTTGTATTCTAACAACTTGTGTTCACAGAAACACAAGTCTAGAGACAACTTCAAAAGTTGCCTCAAATCAAGAGCCTGGGCCCTTGCACCAAAAGCTACACATAACCTAAATTCTCCCTGACAAATACTTGTCTAACTGCTTTTGAAAGCCTGCTTTCCTTCTTTTTTTTCCATTCAAACCTTGTATTTCCAGCTTCAAAAAAGCATGAAGTTTTTTTCTTGCATGCTTTCTTACGATCCATGGAGGTACAGCCATGGCGTCTCGTATTAGCCTGCGTTACAAAACGCATTCAGCGCAGATGTAGCAATACGTTCTTTGACTTTTTACAGTTTCTTTGTACCGGGCACTGAGAATATAACTAGGAAGGCAAAAGCCTGCCAGATCAGACCAGGCCAAGGAGATAAATTTATAGTGTAAATGAAGCACAGTGTAACAAAGGTCCAAAAATGAAATCCTTATTTAGCTGCAGACTCTTCCTTACTTTCATACTGTGCTCTCTAAAACACAGCTAGTGTCAGAGTACAGCAGTAAAACACAAACTGTTACCTAAAAGCTCTATTGTTCTATGCGATTATGAAACTGTAAGATTAAGCATTTATCCATTGCTCATTTCCCAGTGACAGGTAGAGACAAAACTTTTGTTAGTAAAGAGCCTTAAATGAAAAGCTTAATTTCAAGTTAATTAAAAAAAGCTTAAAATGAACTTGTGATTGCTTTGTTCTCCGGCAGATCACTTACTGCAGCTAAAAAGTCATTTACACTCTCCAAATCACCTCGAAGCAGACTCACCATTGCTACTCAGCCACATGGGATATAATCACTGCTAGGCTGAGAAGTAGGTCAAAATAGAAATGTGGATAAATTACACTGATGGTGTAAAAATACTGTGTAGTTGTTTTTTGTTCCTGTGAAACAAGCCTGTAACTGCTTCTCCACTGACAGTACTACGGCAAATTAGGCTGGCACGAGTCTGTGACAGATGGTGGGCACATACCTCACGCCTACTGCGGTCCTATGTCATAAGAATCAGGGCAGGGGAAGGGAAGGCATGGAAGTACAAGTTGTGAGGGAGGAAAGACTCCCACCACCACACGGGGACTGTGGGGAGCAGTCAAGGCTGGCCTCCCTGTGCAAGGACACACCAGCGCAAGGACAGGGCAGAGCTGCAGCATGACGCTGCAAGGACTGCAGGGAGCAGAACAGTCCCAAGGGCAGGCAGGGAAGCTGTCCAAAATTTAACAGCCTGTGGGACTCCTGGAGGGACTGCGGCCAACACAGCACTTGCTCTGCCCCTGCTCTGAACCAGCCTGAAACAAGTCAGCCTCAGTATGCAAGCTCAGTGGCTGCCTTCCCAAGGGCTGGGGTAGCCAGCCCTGCTGAGAGCCGTCACCCACCCACGCCAACACCGTCACCCACCCACGCTAACTCCGCTGCTGGACAGCAACAGGGCTATGCACAGTCAGTACAGACCCGCTGAGGTCTTTCTGCACCTGGGAGCATGGATGCATTTTGTTGCAGCAGAGACTCTGCTCCCAGAGAAGGCTGGAGCTGAAAGGATGCACAGGTGACCTGAAGCTACCCAGCTCCCAAATACTCTGCAAGAACTTCAGCCAGGTCACTTGTTTGTTGCTTTGGCTTTGCAATCAAATAATGAAGGTGAAATCATATTTAAAAATCATAACATTGAAATTAGTAATTAAAACTAGTTTTCAATTATTGTGGTTGTTAAATTATTGCAATATTGAAGTGCTGCAGGGTTAAATAACTGTGATTAAACCACACGGGTGTCAACTATACAGCATTATTACTACTCTAAGGAGTGGGATCCTTACCCATGCACACTTCTTACAAACTTTTCCATTTGCCTCATTGAAGCCCTGGCTTCAAATTGTTTCCTTTTGGGCTCTCCATAAGCTCCTATATCCACGTAGAGTTCTGCTTCATCCCCTTTCGGGTGGACCATACCCGGATTATTGGGCAATATGAAAGGACATAACCACAGAGGGTACACCTGCAGAGGTAAGAAAACACTTCCATCACTTATTTTTAACAAAACAATCCCTTAAAAGATCTCTTAATAAAGGTGACAAAATGAAGAGTGAAGAGGACTTCTTCCCAATTTGAGATTGACATTTACACAGCTCTTCCTTTCCAATTGTCTTGCTGTGGTTCTTAGTTGCACTTTCTAATGACCATAACACAAATGGATTGAGATGCTCAGAATATGTGCTGTGTCCTCCTAGAATTATATCTCCTTCCCCTTAAATTTTTGAAATGAAAAAAAACCCCCAAAACGTCCCTGATCACAGAGCAACAACTGAATACACATTTTGAGTAAAAAGAGAATGAAGAGTTTTCTTTTCCAGGTCAGTCCAAAATTGAAATTGCCAAGTCTGTACTTCTTACACTAAGATAAATTCAGAAATAAAAGCAAGAAAGGGAAATTAATTCCTACAATTGGGGTTTAGTGAGACTGCCAGTCATTTTAGGTGAAAGAAGAATCAGTTCAAGTTTTACTAAGTGATAAAATCTTTTAGATGTGTTGGCCTTCTACTGAAGTTTGAATCTCACTTTTTTGTTATTCTTTCTTTCAGAAGGCTGTGTTCATTTCTTCTACAGCCTTGCACCACAGCACAGTACTCCCCAGGATACAATAATAACCTTTTACACAGGCAGACTATTATGTCTTAAGATCAGCAGTCACAATGCTTATTACACACAGTCCAAGATTCGCTGCACTTTAAAAACATGTGTTCTTACATTAAGGTCAACATGGAAGGTTTGGATAGATTTTTCAAGGCTCTTCATTGGCACCAACATGTCCTGCACAACGTGGTGTTGCTCATACAACTTTCGAATAGCTTCTCCTTGTGTGAGTTTTAACAGTGAGATTTTTGGAGGAACCATCCAGCCAAACAGGTAACGGAAAACAGGATTATTGCCAAAAGGAATGATATCCTTTAAAGAGGAATAAAAAAAGTTTGACTTAGGAATGTGTAAGTGAACCAAAAGACAATACTTCAGAACCCTCAGAGCAATAGTAAGCCAGATTTTCAACAAATTTAACTGCTGATACTTTTGCTAAGCTACTATAATACAAATATGAACAAATAAGAGGGGCCTGGACTGAACTTAGCTACACAGCCCTGCCCTAAGCCACCTCTAGTTACAACGATTGATTTTCAGTCATATGAATCACAACATACCCAGCCCCAAATACTTTCAGAGAATGAAGTTCAGAGAACAGTAGGCTATTATCTTAAAACAGCTAAGGAAGGAGTGCATAAGAAGCTCAACTTACAGAACTCTTGCAAGAATAAACACATGCAAGATCAGTTCTTAAAGGAATTTTAAAGCTGTAAAACTTCAAGTACTTCTTGCACAGCCAACTGCTGTTTAACTTTTCTGGGAGCTGTAACGATCTGGTATCTCACTCCAGAGATTCAAAATGTAGCAAGGGGAATATCTTAGAATGCCAGATAAAGTTTTGCATAAGTACACGTCACAACACGTACATTTATGAAATTCAAAGTAATGACCTTACTGCATAATTACTATTCTGAGTTTAGGCAGGGCAAATTTTCAGCCATAATTTCACATTCATATTTTTTCCACCATCTGTCTTTGAAAATCACTTAGTAGGTATAAAAGCTTAATGCTGAAATACGGACTTAAGGTCTAAATGCAGAGAAGGACTTCAACAGAAATTAGGAGGTTATGCTATAATGCCTTATATATAAAGAAGTGCCTTTGGATTTGTTTTGCCCAAATGCAGGACTTTTAAATTTGCCATAAACTTCTCTGGTTTTTTTCTGCCATGAAGGACAGAAGTGTTGCCAAGGGGAAGAAGGTACATTGTTACACTGGGAAAGAGGAGAGTGCCTTCCCGTGGATGTTATTTTAAGTTTGGAACTGGTCTTACTTGGAGCTCCCAGAAGATGCTGCGTGTATGTCTATGGTAATAATGTCTTGAGGGAATGTATTCTACTCCAGTCCTGTCAGCTTTCAAATACTTCTCCACATGCTTAAAGAACCACGGCTTGTAGTAGTTGCCAATTCTGTTTATCTACAAGAAAACATGCATTCATTAGCAAACACCAACACAGATAACAGTTGCACCTTACTAGACAGCATTAAGTATGTCCCAAAATTCCCTTACTATGAAGAATCAATGTGAACCAGCTTGAATGAGACTGTCACAAAAGATCTAGGGAGACTTGATTTCTCCACATGCATGGCCCCTTCTTACCTGTCTTGCCATTAAGGCTTAATTTAAGTAAGGCTTTCTAGGGCTTGCCTGTTACAAGCTAATTAAGAGACCATAAACATGACAGACCTGGATTCCTAAAATACCGATCTTTCAACCCGTCATTAAACCAGTCTCGTTACAACAGAGGAGAAACATCCAGGTTGAGGGATGCAGTGAAGAGTTAGCATGTTCCTCCTGTAAATGTCCCTGATGTGTTTTACCAATATTAACCGTGTTAAAAGCTTGCTGGGAGAAGAGTTACTCTGATTAACTGCAGTTTAAAACAGCATTGTTCTGTGTATGAGGAAAGATACTTCGCTTCCTCCTTAGGTACTGCAATGAAAAGGCTGTAGGCTGAATTATTTGCTAGAATACTGAAATCAGTGGGTCATTTCTTATCAACTGAGGAATTTAGAGTACAGACTCTGTTGTAGTAACAAAGCTGTAATTTAAAATATTCTGACGGACAGATCTAACTTTTAATCCCATGTTAAGAGACTGTTCCAATCTTATAATGATTCTGGTTTTATATTGGCATATTGTACAGCCTAAGTTAAACTTTGGGAATATTTCTTTTGTTTGTGAGTAACTTCCCTTCAGTTACCTTGCTTTGCTCAGCTTCATCAGTCAAGACTCCCGTCATGATGACTGCTTCGTCCAAAGAATACACAAGTCCTTCCACAAAACTATTCTCCTTTTTCTTAGATTCTTCAGTAAACTTTTCACAAATCTTCTGCAGTCCTCTCACAGGCTCATAATGTATTTTGACATATTTCTTGGCAGGAATCATTTTTATTTCTGCTGCAACCAGGAAACCCAGAGTACCACAAGACCAAGGCACTGCATAAAATAGGTCTGAATTTTCAGTCTGCAAAAAGTATGTCATACTAAATCATATATCCATACCGATAACTGTCAACGACATTGTAAATGATAGCAAAATAACATTTTGTCTTACTGGTGAACATCTCACAAGGCTTCCATCAGCAAGAACAAGTTCATAGGCTACGCAGGTATGTTGAAAAAGTCCATATATATGGGATGAAGACTCAATGCCAGTTCCCATGATCAGGCCACCTTATCAAGAGAGCACATAACAAATCAAATGAAGCACACTCCAAAATGAAGGTAGTTTACAAGAACAAAACACCACTTTTAAGCTCTGGGCATGACTTTTAAGACTATTTAAAAAAACCCCAAAACAACCAGGAAGTGCTTATAACATAAATACCACAACAGAACGTAAGGTTCAACAGTGTATTTCCAGAACCTTTAAAATAATGCAGCATGTTACTTCATAAAAAGCTAATGAAAATCAGCAAAATCAGCGAGTCTCTTGTCATCACAATGACCCTTACCTACTGTAAGATCATCAAGCTCTGGTACCACAGGAATAGTCCAGCCCATGGGATTCAGGTGTGCAGTCAACTGGCCCATGGTCACCAAAGGTTCCACACGAACAATCTAAAAATAAAATAAAAAAACCAATTCCCCCCATCAAACATAAATTAATAAGTGTTCAGCATTAATGATGACAAAATACGGCTAACTGGATTGTACTTCCATCTGTTATTGGAATTCAGAGGCTTACTTTCCTAAGAGCACTACTAAAAATAGTTGAAACTGTTTAGTGATTCCTCCTCTGCCTCAACATCTTGTTGCTCAGTCCCCCAAACCATAAATCAATCTGGTCTTTTAGACTTCAGCACGTAAAAGCTAAGCAATTCCATATGCTGTTTTTTTGGATAGAATGATCCAAGCACACACTGTAAAACCTCAAATTTGGTGGGTCTACTGCTACAAAAATCCTTTGTTCTTTATGGCATCTAATCTCCTCTTAGCTACAAATACACTAAAAAAAGCTATAAGCTCCTTTATTATGAAAGCTTTGTGATGAATTTGTTACCTGTCTTTCACTGTCCACTTCTAGAACATCCATTAAGTTGATCATGATGTTCTTATGAATCTTCTTATACTTTCCAACACGAAGTGACACAGTCAACCAGCCAGGCCGGCCAGTGCACATGTATCTTTTGCTGCCTTCATTTTTCCATTCCCGAACCTGCAAGAGGTAACAACTGAACTGATGCTGTAAGGCATACACACATTGCCAATAATGTATACCAGAAATACTTTTCCCTCACTGTGAAAAAGCATTCAGAAATATTGTTATTCCTCTACACACGTTACCTGCAAGTAACAAAGCCTGGATGTCTCTACGTTGGGCAGTGACGCTTTGGAAGTCTCTCTGCAGACCTCCGAACTTCTAAATGAAATACCACCAGAGGGGCCTAGTGGTGTAGAGGAAGCATTTCTAACACTCCGTAGCTTTGGGTTTCTTTTGGAGATGGGATTCAGAAAACTAGAATAAAAGTTTTGAAAATCCATGGGAAAACCTATGCTTGAAGGGAGGTATTATCACTGTCATTAATAATGCCAGTTCCTTGAAGCTTAATGAAACAATGTCTCCTCCTACACATGCCAAATAACGGTCTGAGCCTGAAAATGACCGGGCAAAGAGAAAAGTTGAGGAGGAAAATGTGTAAGCCATACACATGGTTCCACGGATTTTGCAAAACCACGGTGGTTAAGATTTGGAGAACAAACATCAGTTGTAGCATTTTCTTCAAAGCCCAACTGCTACCACAGCTGGTGATAAAAAACGCAACCGCAAACCCTCAAAGAGTAACTCCGTGCACACATTGGTGTCCATCTGTATCTGCAATGAACACGAGAGTCAAGGAAGGAAAGCGAAGCAGATGTGACCGAATCACCATAAATACTAGAGAGCACAGAAACGCTAAAGACGTCTGCGTTTCTGGGTGGAAGAAAAGTTTCCTCTCCCCTTCAATCATCTCCTGGAACTAACAATGCCGAGAAGCAGGATGTAAGTGGTATTAAAACACGCTATTAAGCCAGCCATCCAAAGCCTAACATTTTCATGCTACAGACGCGTACGTGCCGTAACCCCGTGAGCGTACAGAGACCCACAGCACACCTCTACGGGGGTTCCAGCGCCAGCAGCCGGGCGGCCGCCTCTGGACCTGCCGGCTGCTGATGCCGCAACTTCGAGAGGAGTTTCCGACG